>NW_009911519.1:66426-84819 GCF_000696875.1 Nestor notabilis | reverse complement strand
TGATTACTGACTTTTCTGGCTAAATATTAAACTGAAGCCATTATATTCGGCTGCAAGTAATGAACAATTTAGGAGGCGTTTATGGAGGACAAGTTGGTTCTTCCAATTTAATTCTGCATTAAATTAATAATCACTCTGTTTTCCCCTTTTTTCTTCCCTGGCTTTCCAGATGAGAGAGAATAACTGTCTTCCCTGTGAGCCAGTAAAGGGCACCACAGCCTTGCAATTCATAAGGGGACCAGGAATGCAAATAACAACAAAACCTGGACTGAACAGTTTCTGGGGCAATTACTTACGTATCATTTAATTCAGAATGAAGTGAAGTGCAAACACGGGGAAGAGTTAAAACCACAGTGCACACCAACCCCCCCCCGAAACTCTTGTAGAAAAGCAATGGGATGTTTTCTTTCTCCCCAAAAAAGCTCCATTGCTCCTTCTCCCTCCACTGCCCCAGGGTCCTTTAAACACAGTGTTTTTGCGGCAAGTGAAAACCAGAAAGGAAAACCTTGATTTCATTGCCTGAAGTTCAAAGAAAGGCAAAAAAAGTGAAGATCCATCATACCTTATGCCCCTTAAGAGTTCTTGCTTTAGTAAACCAAGATTATTACTGAGTAGCACTAAAGAGCATAAAGCAATGGAAAACCACTGCACTGTGGTGTCAGCTGAAGACCTGGGGACCTGCATGCATGGGGAAGTCACCCTACAGCAAACACTTAGCTGCCCTGCAACAGCTTTGAGCTCACTGGGCTCTCAGAGGCACTAACACTGTTATAGCACGTGGTAGGAAGGTCCACCTGCAAAGTCACTAAAGACCAACTCGGGGCCAAGTTTGTGGCCTCTTCCTTTGAGGAAGCCCTGGAGCACCCTCCAGGTCAGCATCTCTCAGAGATATATCGCTATGGTGGTGTAGCATGATTACCAGGCAGTCGCTCTCCCGAGGCCCTGTGCACCCCGCAGCACACTGGTTGTGGCAGCAGTCGCTGGGCACCTTTCCCCGGCACCGGCCAGAGCATTGCTGGGCACAGATGACTTTTGTTACTGGAAGACACAATGAAAAAGGAAAAACCCATCAGGAATGAAGAATGTTTAAGCTGTATTTGCTGCAATGAGATCAGAAAATACGGAGAAAAGGTCTGGTGCAGGATCTGTGCTAGATTTTCCCCATGGGATGCATATTCTGTCCTCATGTAAGGCCAAAGCTTGGGAGGGGTTAGAGTTGGTGTGGGTGGTGGTGAGAAGGGGTTGTGTTCAACCCATAATTATCTTGGCTCTTGTGAGGTGCTAAGCACTCTGGTCCCAGCCAGCAAACCATGTCCCGCTTACAAAGAGCATCCAGGTCCCTGTGGCATCAATGCCTTAAACCGTGAAAAATTCCTCAGAGTCCCTGAATCATACAGCTCGGCAATAGAGTAGGATCTGATCCATTTTGTTGAGAAAATCCACTATTATTAGTGCTAGCTTTGGGAAAAATGACATCTCAAGAGAACTGCCAGGACTCTGTACTATAACAGGAAACCGTATATTGTTGGTGTGCGGTTAGGATCCCTTTGGTGCTGTAGAAGCATTTCTGAAACTTGCAGAGAGAGGGGACACCCACTCAGCAAAACCATGTCATACACATATTGTATTATTTTAGTTTAGGCTGCAATTTCTTGGCCAAATTTTATCTTCATTACTCAACTCCCACAGAGTTTGCACCAGTGCAGCAACCCGGAGGAAGAACTGGCCCCAATTCAGCTTTTTTTCAGGGAAGCAAAAACTGCCTGCAACGTTTTGTGGAGAATGCGGAAATCGTCTCCATTTGAATATCAAAGCATGTGTTTGAACCAGAGACCCAAAATGGGATTGTTTGTTCTCTATAATTACTGATCCACAGACCCTGGCAAGAGAAATCAGAGAAACCTGATGGCTAATCTGCTGCATGATAGCACCCTGAGCATTTCAGCTGTGCACTACAGTAACTGATACCAACTTCACAGTTGGCACAAATGAGTTACAATATCACCAGGAATTTCTGTAACTCCAAACCAGATGGTTGTTAATTAACAGAAAACTATTGTAAAATATAGCCTGCTACAGGGTATATAACAGTGATTTTTTTTAAAAATTACTGGTTTTTTTCCATTACACACTTTTATACCCAAACCTTATTTTCATTTTTCTTGTAGGCCTATAAGCGAGGTATTATATTTTCAAGGAAACAGATTATTTCCACAATAGGCATTAGCTTCTCTGATAGCAACTCCTCCATTCAACTAGAAACAGGGGAATAAAAAGGCACATTGTTCTACACAAACAGCATTTTGATCTAATTTTTTTCATAGGCATCAGCAGGGGAGTAAAATAACTCATCACTTTGATAGCTATTGACTAGAGCTTCCTGCTGGAAACATGCACCATGGCAAGCGTTTGTATTTCATACAGCACATCCCATGTTTGTGGAAGGAGCAAGATGTGTATGACCCCAAACTTTCCCACATATGGAAATGTGGGAAACATTTTCAGTTGGCCAGATTCTCAAATGCCTGGAGAGGAGAACCAGAGCCTGCAAACGTTTTCGCTTTATGCACTCCTTGTTGTCATCCTGAAGCCAGAAGGGTTTGTCAATTCGGGAAGCTTGCAGGGCTGAGACCTGAGGTTTCACAAGCCCCTGGGACAGCTGTGTGGTCTCAACTACAGGGACCAACTTGGGAACGGCTTTGTGTGCACGCTGTCCACCTCAAACTGCAGAGCTGACTGAAAAAACCTAAAGCTTATACTAAAGGAAGAGAGAAAATCTGTATGTTCCTTTTTCCTGAAGCTCTATAAGCCATACAGATTTGGCCTGATACTTGCAGGCAAGAAACTTACGTTTAGGTGATTATTTACAATGGAAACCCAGAGATAGGATGTTGATTTCACTTGTGTTACGCCTAGATCAGCAGTCTTTCCACTGAGCTTTACACAATACAAAGAATCAGAAACAGTGTATTTTCCCCACTTATTACAGAAAAAGAAAATGATGAAGCAGGGAAACAAATTGAGATGGTCTTCCTCCTTGGCCTTTACTTTAGAAAAAATAAAGCTTTGCAATATGTCAAGAACTTCTAAAGGAAGGTCTCTGTCGGCAAGGAAGCACCCTACCTGCAAAATTTTACAGTAAAGAACAGGCAGCCAAACTGAACAACCTCACAATGCCAAATAGCTCCTTTTACAAATATAAAAAAAGGCCATGCATTTTCTGAGAGCCTTCCAAAGGTTCTCTGAGCACAGTATGTAGTGTGATAACCCACACAAAGGTGACATCTTTTGTGTTTACAAAAGAAACCTACAGGGATTCCAAAAAGAGGAATTAAAGCCAGAAAAAAATCAGGTTGTGTTATTGCTTCTGATAGTAAAAATTAATCCAAGGTATCATTAGCTGGCCTGCAGAATGGCTTTACAGGAAATAGCTGGAAGTCAAACAATTCACCATGTGGCTACTGTGCTCTCTCTTATATGGTAAAATAGCTTAAAGAATAAATGTTCTCAAGTGCAGATGGGAGAAAGTTGTGGGCGACACACAAAAGCTTTCAGTGTGGGGTACAGCTACAGTCTTCTGCCTCTGGAGGAACAGCACATCTGCAGGGATATCCAGACCCAAGCCGAACAACCTCAAGGGTTCCCCTCCAGAAATGGAGCTCCTTGGGGAGAGCGGGCACAGCCATCCTCCCCATGACTGTGCTTCTGCAGAGAGAGAAGCAGGCCACGTCCATCCACAGTGTGCTTCAAGGAGCCCCAGCATAACGAGATGTAGAGAAGGACAAGTGTGAAACACTTCACTAATTTGCACTTGACAGGTTATTTTTCAGTAGACAGAACTTCAGTATGTCAGAGCATACAAAGTATTTCCTAATTAAACTGCAGGCTTACATGTCTGGCAGTTCTGCTCGCCAGGGCCCCAGCAATGGTCTTCTGTGCAGTTCGGATGGCATTTGGGACCTAAACCACAACAGTAGATTATTATTTTCTATAAACATGTACCACAACAACATCATGTGAGTCACAGAAAACAGACTTGAGCTTTCGTTCTCGATAAATCAGGGGAGGAAGCAGCTATATTCCAGTGCTCAAACATTTTGAGAGCTGGACCTTAAATCCTTATCCTTAGTTCATCTCTGGTTTCCTACGTGCAGTTCTCCACACCTTTGAGCAAGTGAGCACAATACCCAGCCAGTCTAGCTTACGAAAGAGGCGTATTTTTCCCAGGAACAGGAACCTCAGCTACTGCCCGGCTGGCCCTTCTGCTGGAGTTTGCATGCAATGGCAAGTCACCACTGGCTTGCAGCCGGGCATGTGCCAGCTGCTTGCTACAGGCCACATGTAAATCAATGGTACTGAACAAGGCGGTTCTAAAAGCAAAACAAACCCAACTGGATTTGCAGGCAACTGCAACTACTCCAACCACAAAGCAATTTGACTTGTCTGCAAAAGTACTCCTCGGTGTAAGACTACGCGGCAAATGGACAATCAGTGGTGGCAACATGGACAGACACCCTGCCTGACCTTGAAGGTTCATTGCCAAGCTCTTTCCCATCCCTCCCTCCCTCCTTGCTCTTTTCTTTTTCTTTCTTTTAATGACCAGCAAAGTCCCAGAGAAACAACTTATTTTAGATTACGGGATCATTATTAAAACCATAAATGGTTGTCTAAGAAGATTAATTTGGTATGCACTACATTTAAGAGGCATTTCCTACTAGAGTGATTCTTTCTGCTAACAACACATGATTCTCCTTCCCCCCACCTCTCATCAAATAGCTGAACAAATGCCAATACTTGTCCAAGAGTTGATTGATTTGGTGTGGGACCAAAGAACTGTTCTATTTTTTTTAAGTTGAAAAGTTAAAGGTTAACATTTCTGTGATGTTTCAAGCCAAAAATCCTGTGCTGACTTGTATAGTTCACAACTCCTTGATTACGCTAAGGCTGCACAGAAAAATATGTCAACACAAAAGTTGGCTATCAGCTCTCAGGCAATTATGCAACTGGAAGAAGATAAAGAAAATATGTTTTTCCGCCAATTGATAGTGCCAGAAACGAAATGTTCAGAAATGAAAATAAACTCTCCTATCCATGAAATTACTGGGGATTTTATAAGGGACTCTTAAGGCTGAAGGATTAGCTTGAGCCCACTCTAAGCATATGCTGCACAAACTTTTAAATATAAATTCATCTCTCTGCTAATGCATCAGATTTATCTCCCTGTTTAACATTAATTTTGCAAGGATAATCCATGCAGCCCAAACCACCAAAACATGTTGAGTTTTATGGCACTCAACATGGGTCTTAGCTCTAAAAAAGTTTCAAGTCCCACAGTAACTCCACAAAGATAGTCCTATGGGTTTTCTAGACCAGAGCCTTATATTGTAAACAGAAGATTGCTGGAAAGCAAATGAGTACATGTTAGTCTGAACTGTCTTTGAAGAATACATATGCAGGGTCCTGTCTGAAACCAGGAGAAGCTTTCCCAAGAACTTCACTGTGAGTTAAGGACCTAACCACCATGAAACATTACATCTTAGGTCAGCAGTGAAGAAATGAAAGGACTTTCCTTGGAACAGGGCTTGGAGGCTCTGCATGCAGGAGTTGGTGGACCTGAAAGCCACCACACAAAAAGATGGGATGTTCATTCTTCCCTCTGAAATGGGGGACTACATAGCATTTTTGGTAAGTTAATACTCACAAGAAGACAGGTTGCTTGCAAATTCAAGCACTGTGAGAGGCTTCTTGCTCGTGTCAATGATGTCATTCCAGAGAACAGTGTCCATGTTGCACAGTTTGGGGTTGTTGCTGATTTTAACACCTCCATTGAGAATTTCTGCCACAGAAGGAAAAAACCAGTAAGTGAAGCAAACTGCCTAAGCCTTCTATCTCTGATCTAGAGAAAGGGAAACAAAATACATAGTTGTTTGCCTCAGTCACGCTATGCTGACAGAAAAGGACAATGTGCACTCCTGATGGCACAACTAACAGCAGGCTCAGACTGATGGGTTCTGGATCCTTGTTTTTAAAGCAGGATCTAATGGCACATGACTTTGAAGGAGATCTTCAATCAGCTCTTGATACCAATAACCTAACAGCTGAAGTTTGCTTTACAGGTGCCTCCACTTCCAGCCCTTGTCTCACCTGACAGCCGTTTCATTGGCAGCTCTCGGAGTCCCTGGGTTTTATTCATGTGGTAATTGGATAAAACTGCCAGGGCATAAGAGTTGTCATACAGCACATTTCCTCGGATGATCTGGAGGTTTTCTAGGGGAATGACATCCACCATGTTAAGCGCGATGAGGACATAGCCTGCAACCTCCTGTATCGTCTGAAAGAACAACAGAAGAAACAAGGTGTTTAATCTATAGCACTTTCTACTCTTGACAGTCACTTTCCTCCTCCCATGTTCAATTTTAAGGAACAATAAACCACTTAGTCTCATTAGAAAAAATAAATACAAGAAGAAGAAGGGACTATTAGCAGGAAAACTTTGCTGTCTAAGCAGGTATAAACTGACTGACTGAGCGACTACCAGGGGGTCATTCCAAAGGTCCAGCTTACCCTTGTTCTGTCCTGGGGGCAAGTGAGGCTGCCTAGGGGATGCAGAACAGGGTATGCATGTATGGTATGGCAAGCAAGTGTGATGCTTCCCCTCAATGCCTGCCCAGCCTTTAACCACTGGCAGCACAGAGATGCCGTCCGATTGAGCCTTTTACACTCTTTTGTGCCTCTTCCCTTGCAGATCCACCTGTGCTCAGCAGAGAGGAAGATGAGGTACCTTCTCCCTCTTAATAAATAGTTATAGGACAAAAAGACAAGTGAGGCACTTTCCCTGGATGTAGGTTAATTCCTGCCTTGTATTGAGAAATGTGTGCATATCTATTTCCTGCAAGAATCACCATAAACAAAAACCCCTTGAGCTACCACTTAGGATATTATCCTATTCTATGAAGACTATGAGTTCTCAAGAGACCTGTTGTGTTCTTGGAAACATTGAGCACCGTGCTAAAGTTGTGCCTGGGAAAGAAAAATGGCAATACCATCATATTTGTAACCCATATGCCTGGACCATCTCTTTTCTGGTGTACTTGCTGTTTACTATAATGAGATGATTTTTTCCCTTTCTTTGTTCCCTGAGAAGAAAAGCTCACACAAAGACATTACTCTTCTCAACCCAGAGGACTAACCTGTTTATTCACACAAGAGCTCTTGATACTAGACATACACTTAACATGTCAAAAAAACTTCTTCCTTTACTGCCTCCTTCTTTGGAAGCCTCCTAATCTAATAACCAGTTATGCAAAAAGCAATGCATTTAAAATGCCTTCTTTAATATATATATGTGTGTGTGTATATATATATAAAACTGAAGGTGTGATGTTATTCCCACTAGTGGCAGCCTGGCAGCAGGGGAGCAGAGCCCTTGCCCAGTCTCTGCTGGTGGGGAACCCCAAAGTGCCCATGGCAGACAATGCTCCTCCCCATGCCATGGCTGCATTTTAACTTCAATCCCCTGCCTGTTCTCCTCTCAGCTTGCCATAATCACAGCTTGGAGGACAGGGTAAGGGCCTCCACACTTCAAAATCCACCATCAGTGGGTTGCCACTGACTTAGCACCTTGCTTTTCCCAACAACACCACAAAGCCTTTTGCCCTCTAAGAAGTGAGGCATTGGGTAAGGATGTAATCGTATCTATAAATAAGAAGAAACCCATTTGCATGGTAGCTAGAACAGCCTACTAGCTGCTTGAAGAGCTATTTCTCAAAGTACCTGATTTACTAGGGTTGAGCATATCCTGCAGCCTACAGGTATATCAAGACTGTGATCTGCAATTTCTCTGACATAGCTAGCTATGTTTTTGGATAACCACAGAATTTTATAGGTAGCTGACCCTTTGCACTTAAAAAAATGCAATCAGATTCCTTTAGCAGGAAGACCACATAGGCCAAGAACACCAACCTTCAGGAAAGAGAGGTCACGATTGTGCTCTACATATGTAATCTCCAGGTTGCTGAGTACCACCTCACAGTTGTTGTACATCCTCTGCAGGCTGGTGAAATGGTCTTCCACATGTCCCAGTTGGGTCAGCTTGTTATTTGTCCCTTGACAAACTGCAGAGGAAAGAAAAAAGCTCCATGAAGCAAAGCAAGAATAAATGCAGGGTTGAGACTTGTTGCCCATCAATTTTCACAAGCATCACAGGAAGTGAAGCATCACTAAAGATTCATAAGAAACAAGAACGTTATCCTGCATGACCCTAATGGCAACAGTGCTTGCAGGCACAGAGATGTACCGGAATTAAGAGCTGGAAAAACCCTCCATTACTTTCTGTTATACGGATTTTGTACATAAGTAGCACTACGTTTTCTGTGTCACAAACATAACTCGGTTCCTGAGGAGTGGGTATTGATACAGCGCCCTCAAACACTTATGGAAGTGGTGTGCTGCCAGGTACCACCAAAGGTGATTTTCAAGGGGACCCATTTACAGTATATTTTCAGGGGCATTGAGTTGCCTTGTAAGCTCAGTGGGAGTGAGGAGCTCCTGCAGGAGCCCTCAAGCTACAAGACCGGGTTTTAAGAGCAAACTGAACCTCCAGGCTCACACACCTCTTGCCATTCTGACATATTTGCTGTATGATGCAGAAAGATTTCAGAAAGATGTTCAGCTTTGGCACACAAATCCACCTAAGCCTGCTTTGCTGGTGGGGAAGGAAGCGGTGCCACACAGAGCACCACCAAGATTACAAACATGTACATTGGCATGATGGAAAAATTCTATTCCTCTGCTATACCAAACCTAAAGGAACTGACAGAAGTTATCACTGTTGCATTCAATTGCAATGAAAGAGCAAAAAGCAAATGCTTTAAAGAAAAAAACACCACACACAACCCCCAGAAACTCTGTACTCATCCAGTCATTCCCCGGGTTATCCCTACACAGCTGAAATTGAAACATCTCTAAGTTATGCCATCACAGAGGAACTGAGAACAATACAAAAGGCAACGTGGTAAAAACTTAACACCTTCCAGGTGAAAAGCTTTAACCCAACTTGGCTCTTCAGTGGGAGCAAAAGAAGGCTGTTACCTCATCGCCACTGTAATGCAACCCCGGCCTGAACATCATGGTTTTCCGTAACACACTGAAAGAATTGCATTCCTTTAACTTGGAGAAAATAATGAGTGAAACTATACTTTTGTAAAGCTGTAATTCCTAGAAGCACCAGTCACAAATGGGAACATCATTGAGTAGGGTGCTGTAAAGCAAATAAAGCTGAAAGTAAGTTTCAGAGCTAGTAACATAAGACAATACCTGTTGAAGATCCAAACAACTGATGTTTTATTAGTAGAGAAAATAACTTAATAAGCAGTGATACAAACTTCCTTATCAATCATCAAAACCATTCACTGAACATGTGTTATTTCTCAGTGCAGTCACCTCCATTAAAGAGCTACAGTGATAACAGATTAAATACTCTTCATCCATGTTTAAAGCAAGGCTATTCACTCACATTCCTCAGTTATTTCTCATTATACATCCAGATAAACATTATGGTGTTTGGGATCAGAGTGGCAACTGTTAGCAAATGGGGACATTTTAACAGGGGCTGTGATTACACCATCTAAGCTGATTGTTACTACATGAGCCTCAAGCGTAGAAATGACCCTTTTTACAATTGTCTTGAACTTCTGTAACAGGAGAACTTTCTAAGCAGGTTTTCAGTTTCAAACTTAACTCTTCCAATGTGCTGTAAAATCTGCGGTTGCCTCAAGTATGAAGACCAAAAGTTATCAGCCAGAGTCACAGAAGGGGTCTTATTCTGTGGGGTGGTCACATGTTGAAGGCAGAAAGTTAGAAATATTGTCATATGCTGGTCTGCCCTGGAAAACGCGTTGTTGTTGGGGACAGGGTAAAGAGGCTTTGAACTGATTAGAAAAGTCAAAGAGTCCTCCCAGAGGTCATTGTGAATTTTAAGCAATGTTACCCTTCAACTGAGGAAAAAGCCAGTAATAAAAGATTCCCAGATGGTTCAAAACCTCAGCTTGGATTCTCAGTTTAGGCATATCAAATCTGATCCCTGAAACGGTGATTTTGGGATGCACTCAAATACCGTGCAGGAGCAGGTAGAGTTTAGAGTGCTCCCAGGAACAAAGACGTGTAAGTCAGCCTGTTATGGTCTTCAGGGTTTACAAGTGACCTGATGCTCCCACTGCACCTCCAGTGTTAACAGCAAAGATCTGCCGTGCTGCTCAAGACAGGCCCTGTTCAGTAGCTTCAGTGTTTATGCCACATCTGAACCAAAGGAAGGGGGGACAGAGGAGCTTTCTCTCGCAGCATCCTCCTGTCCACCCCGTGCCCACGATCAATCCTCCATGGCTTGGCACTGGTGGGATCATGCAACAAAACAACCCAGCTCACTGAAACAAGACCTAAGAGAAATGACACACATCTGAATGTGCTTCCCTTGGGATCAGAGAAGCATTGGAGCTCTGAACTCGGGTCAACTGTCTCGAGAAACACAGTCCTTTTCACTGCTTACTAAGTCAAGGCTGATGCAGCAGGCAGAAGGCATGGTTACTCTTGCACTTATCCCTCTCCCTTTCCCATGTGACTGCTCAGTGAACCATGCCAAGGAGTTGATCCAAGCTACAAATAATACAGAACAATAAATAAATAAATGGACAGAGGGTATTTTTAGCTCAGGAAAACTCGCTGATTTGGTTCACCATGGTGCCCCACGAACCGCTGCGTTGGAAACAGCTCTGAGGACAGCAAGGAGGCAGGAGCAAATAGTCAAGAGAAAGAGCTTGCCAGCTTGTGAAACTGCAGAAGGAAACTAGACATAGCGAGCTCCATAGAAGCTTCAGGTTGGTCCTCCGGGACCTGCTTTCTTCTCCTGTTCTGTAAGTAGAGAGCACTTTGATGGCTCTATACCAAAGGTGTCTTATGCCACGTGCAAAAATACTTGTCCCCTCCATCAGGCTCATCATATTCTCCACGCAGCAAACAGCAGATGTTGATGGAATCTTAGCTAAGATACAGAAAGCAAAAGAGGGTTACTTCTGTTAAGATCTCAACAGTATATGGGCAATGTCAGTCAGACCACCCTATAGGACAACCCTCTGCACAATTTTTTATTTGATCAAAGGGATACAAGGCTAAAACCTTGTTTGCTGCAAAGAGATCTATGTACATCCAGAATGTGAATTTCATCACAGCAGTGTTTACTGAATGAGAACCTGGGTCATAAGCAATATATGCTGAGCAAATAAAACCCAAACCGAACAAGCTAAGCCCCTGAAGCAGTATTACTGAACTCAGGCAAAGGTGCTGAAAACATTTCCAATTAGAAAATTTGGAAAGAAAAGAACATGGCCTGCTTGCATCTGATGAATAATACCATTCCTGCAATTTCTTTGCTTATGAAAACTGTGTTCTGGAAAAGATACATGCTATAATTATCTGTATATAACACTACACTGTGAATGCCATTCTAGCCAGAGGCAAAAGCACAATGAGGTGCTCACCTCGCTCTGCAGAGTTTTAAGTGGGACGTGCATACTTGAGTGGATGGATTATATTATGATTTAACCTCCATTGAGCTTGATCTACTTGTCCTCCAAAGGACAGGTTTTGATGCCACATGAATTCATTATGTATTTTTGTTTCCGTGTGTAGCAAAGCCAGCAGCATCCAAGATCAGGAGTCAATGGTGGGTATGGATGCTCGCATGGTACCACTGGGAGCTCTGGGTAGTATGTACCACATGCGGACACTTAAACATGGTTGCAGCACATTTTACCTATAAAGGACAACAAAAAACCAGACAAGTTTCCTGATGAAAATATAGGGTGAGAATGTCCGTGACCAGGAGAAAAGCTGAGATCTGGAACTGAACTTCAGGGCAAAGGCTGATCCTTAAAAGACAAAAGCTTTGCTCTTATCTGTGAAGTTGTAATGTAGAGGCAACCCAATGTCTGCAGGGCAGTAGCTTGGGATTACCACCACTAAGCATTTTATTCAATTTACTTCCTAAATGTTGAAGTGAGGTTGATTCTGAATCAGTTACACCATGACCTTGACAGCCTAGAAAAAGTGCATATACTGTTGAAATGAGACCAAATGTCAGGTGCTATTTAAGTCATCAGCAATCAAAGAGCTGAAGAGAGGGGCACACTGCAGTGACAGGACACTGGGGAATGGATTTAAGCTGACAGGGGGACTTCAGATTAGATATTAGGAAGAAGCTCTTCCCTGTGAGGGTGCTGAGGCGCTGGCACAGGGTGCCCAGAGAGGCTGTGGCTGCCCCATCCCTGGCAGTGTTCAAGGCCAAGTTGGACACAGGGGCTTGGAGCAACCTGCTCTAGTGGAAGGTGTCCCTGCCTGTGGCAGGGGGTTGGAGCTGGATGAGCTTTAAGGTCCCTTCCAACCCAAACCAGTCTGGGATTCTATGTACTGACAGATGCAAACTCACTGAATTTTAGTGCTTATTTAAAATGCAGAATTGCTGCCCTGGATACTAAAATTCTCTCTGTCCACAGACATGCTGGCTCCTTTTCTTTGCCTCAAATGTGGCCTTAAAGGAGTATTTCTAGGTGATGCAAATGGCTTGACCCTCTGCAAACCTGTGCTCCTTGGCCTTTTTCTTGTGTGGCCAAAAGAAGAGTGAAACCAAAGCATTTCCTAAGTGGCATTTTCCACAAGTGATTGTAGGAAGACAGAAAACATTCATCCAGATGTAACACTAAGCAACCATATTCTCCAAAATCCATCGAAGCTCAGATTAAACAAAGTGGTCCCTGCAGCAATTGCCCTGA
This sequence comes from Nestor notabilis, assembly GCF_000696875.1. Taxonomy (NCBI): domain Eukaryota; kingdom Metazoa; phylum Chordata; class Aves; order Psittaciformes; family Psittacidae; genus Nestor; species Nestor notabilis. The sequence continues at coordinate 71,998 of NW_009911519.1, read as the reverse complement.
TACAAGTGAAATCTGTTTTCATCTTTTCCCCAGAAAATCTCTGATTACTGAGGTCTCAATCCTGTCACGCATATTTGTCCCAGACTTGGGAAAAACCCTGGAGAATGCTTTGAAACCAAGTTATCACCAATCCCCAGATCATCAGCTGTTTCTGTCCATGCTTAGCCCGCATTAGTCTCCCAGCAGCTCTGACAGACACATCCAAATACTTACTTGCAAAGGCAATTTCAGAGCCATGCAAGTCCATTTCCATGCTTCATATGTCACTTATAACTCTATACGCCCTGGCATAATAAATGTATATACTTTTCCGGCATGTTTTCCAGCCATTATTGACAGTAACACAAAACCTGCAGACAAGAGAGATTTGTTTAATCTGCCAGCACATGCAGAAATATTCCTCTCTCTTCTCTCATGGGCAGTAATTTAAATTTTCATTTTGTTTTTAGGCATTTCATGGAAGAACAGTACCTTCCCAGGCACTCGGTCCAGATACAAACCTGCCTTTAAAGGCCAGGGCAGACAATGGTTCTCAGTGTCCTACCTTCAGCGCTGCCCACAACCAACCCACCTTAATGAGAGTATGAGGAGAAGAGCCCTTTGAAATGAACTGGAATAATTTTGTAAGAAATACTGCTCAACATGGGTCTGTATGGGCAATCACATCATTCCAAAACCTTGCTCCTTGTACCCCGTGGGTCAGCCCTGCACAACACATGAGGGATCCTGGCCATGCCCTGCACCTCCACACTCCTCCCTAGGAGGAAAACTGATTCCCCCTTACAAGGGCTGCCACTGACCCTCACCTAATGGGGCCTCAGAAATTAAATGAAGATCCTCATGACATTCAAGCACAAATCTGCACATCAGCTGTAAGGGCAGGTCCTGTATATCGGGTATGTTTTTTTAACTGACCTCAAAGCATTCACTTAAGAGTTATCAAACAGATCCACATAACCTACTGTGGAAACCAGGAAAGTGCAGTTAGTACTGCTGCCCTAGTACATTAACAAATGATCAGAATATGTCATTTAAGCTTACAAGGCGGTACTAGAGTAGACAGGATGTTTGTCATCATGATTAACCTAATTTCTGATAGAAAAAGAAAGAACCATGCAGTGCTTTCCCTAAGAAAACAGGGTAGCAAATGTCAGAGTTTGGATAAAGAAACTGACATTAGGTTATGACATGTAATTAACCATTGAAATAGAAACACCTTCTATTCACCAGTTCCTCAACAAAGATGTGATGGAGAAACTTCGGTATTACTGGGTCAAGTGTGTTTTACATACTGGGTAAGAATTTCAAGAGGGAGGAAAGTGACACACAAAGAAAACCAAATCTGCTGTGATGTGCTCTGGGAAGCTACGAAAAGGAAAGGAAAAGCTAGAAAACAGGTGAGGAGTACAAACAGTGCTCAGTTGCAGGCAGATGTTCTCCCTTGAGAACAGTGGTTGCAAATGCATACAATGCCCAGAAAATCCAGTTTCAGCTTAATGACAGCAGCACTTGAGCACAGGAAATGCTGCCACAGATGACGATTTTTTGCATATATTCTAATTTAAAACACTGTGAAAAACAGCCTCATGTGGCTGCACTAAATCCCTGCTCAAAAAGTGTGGTTTAGAGTAATGCAGTTACTGAGATCAATCCCAACTTTTAAACACAGTGGGAACAAAACAATGACAGACCTCTTAAAAATACTTAGATGGAAACTGTAATTGCAAAAGTGACCCAAAACTGATGTCATAGTGGAGAAAAAGAATACGGCTTAAGGGAAAGCTTTCCTAGATGGTTTCTTATGTCTATTTATTAGATGAAAGCAACTTTTCCAGCTAAATCTAATTTTAAGTTTTCCTTGCTCCAACTAGGAGTGGAGACCAGTCCTCTGATAGAAAAAGTCACATCCTGATTGCAAGTGACAGAGGCAGTGTTAGATGGCCTGACTGCTGGTTATTGCTTTCACAGGAAAGAATAAATAATTATATACAAACCAATGTGCTCCTGAATGAAGACTTCTCCAAAGTCAGAGCATTTCTGACAAGGGATTCAGTTTTCTTAATTCTCCAGGGTGCATTTTTTTTCTCCCCAATATCATTTAATAATATTTCAATTTTTCTTCTGTGTTGTCATTATTTAATTCAGTCTGTATTTTTATTAATCCTCCAGATTAAGGCCAGGCTGGGATATGCTGAAATCAGTCTCTGCACTGGTTTCAATGTGAACTGGATGGGGGGGTTAAATCCTTCTCTTGCTGACACTGGCGTAAATTTAGAGCAACACAAGAACACAATGGGCTAGCCTAGAGTTTGAATTCCCTTCTGAATGCCTTAGGATACAACAACAGCAGGGATGCAGAGATGTTCTATAAATACCAACAGAATTCAAAGAAATTGGAATTTTCACCTTGTAATTTTCTACACTTTGGGAAAAGGTTGATTGCCAAAAGGTGAAAAACAGATGGGAATTTTTGGAGGAGATGTTTCTAGCAGATGTGAAAGATAAGATTTTGCCAACGACACCAAGCTGTGTGGCTCGGTTGATACGCTGGAGGGAAGGGATGCCATCCAGAGGGACCTGGACACGCTTGTGAGGTGGGCCAATGCCAACCTCATGAAGTTTAACCAAGCCAAGTGCAAGGTCCTGCACCTGGGTCGGCACAACCCCAGGCACAGCTACAGGTTGGGTGGAGAAGAGATTCAAAGCAGCCCTGTGGAGAAGGACTTGGGGGTGGTGGTTGGTGAGAAGCTTGACATGAGCCAGCTTCAGTGTGCGCTTGAGCCCAGAAACCAACCGTATCCTGGGCTGTATCAAAAGAAGCGTGACCAGCAGGTCAAAGGAGGTGATCCTGCCCCTCTACTCTGCTCTTGTGAGACCTCACTTGGAGTATTGTGTCCAGTTCTGGTGGCCTCAACATAAAAAGGACATGGAGCTGTTGGAGCAAGTCCGGAGTCTTGTACTGAGGAAAACAACCCCAAACAAGACCATGAAAGGGGCAAAAGACTCTGGCATCAGTCCCAGCAGGCTCTATGTCCTCTGATAATTTCCCTCAAGGATGGGCCTACCGGGTAGCACAGCCTCTGGCTAACAGTCCATGGCTAACCCCCCCTACTCTCCAGCTTCACACACCAGCATAGCTACTACACCCATCACAAAAACAGCCATATGCATCTGCCAGGCAGAGCTCTGGAGCGGGAGAAGGGCCTTCACACAGCCCTATCCACGTGAGGTTCAGGCCCTGGAAAATGGCTTGGAAAAATGCAATGGTTCTTGGCATCTAGGCTGAATTCTGTATTACTGTGTCACTGCAAGTGGTGTAAAAAGCCTGTGCAGAGCACAGCAGCAAGCGGGTGAGAGACCTCCAACAACGGGCATGGCTCACCAAGCCTCTAATTTGGTGAGACGTGTGCGGCGTGTCAAGATCTACACCGGGATATTTAGTAAAACAAGTGGATGACAATGGGTACGTAAGCCTGTGCTCTGTGGTCTAAAAAAATTATATTCTTCATTGTTGTTTGTTCTGGCAACATCTACATAGCAGCAGGATTTTATAGCACAATAAAAAGAAACTGAAGATGTGTGCCCATGAAAATGTGGGACTAGTTTCTAGTTACATCAGTGCGCAATTATTTAAAATTGTTTCAAAATTAGTTAATTTGAGAAACGAGATTTAGAAGCATTAAACTGTGCTGTGAACACTTTGCCACGTGGGATTTCTTAAGACACTGAAATTGCGTATTTTCATTTGTGCCTGCCAATGAAAAGAAATCACATGTTTTTCTTTACTTATATTAAACCAAGACTTACGTTGAAATATGCTGTGGTGCTCATACATGTACCTCTGAATCCCTTGAGGTATAAATTCTACGTGAGCGCTCACACACTGACTCAAAAAGGGTAAGAGAAACCACTTCTGATTCCAAGTAGAAGACTAAAAGCTTGCTATTATAAATGCAAAACATTTCTGTTTTTTACCAATAAATATATATACACGTATACATGTATCTCTGCCAGATGACTAGACTGACATCTCTAGGAACTGCAATATATCTGGAGAACTGCTGAAAACACAGCAGCAACCATGCAAGTTTTGTTCACTGCCTTGACCCACGCATGCCCACCTCCAAAATAACCCCATCTACTTCTGTGCTCTGTTCTGAAGTCACAGCAAGTGCTGCCACCAACCACAGTGAATCAAGCCTCTGGGCCTGTGTTGCTGCATCACTTCACAATGCTTCTTCCAAAGCAAGGAACTATAGCAAGTTCCAGCCTCCTGTGGATTCAACTTGGAAAGCTACAGAAAGAAAGGCCCCAAAATTCCCCAGGAGACATCTTGTCTCTTAGGAGTGAGATAGCCTTCTCAAGTGAGGCTAAACCAAGATAAAAACTGCAGACAGGACCAAGATAAACAGTATTTGCTGCTTCAAACAATAAAGGTACTGTTAACTTATCTGTACTAATGTAGCAAACGCCCCGTTGACTAACTACAAAGAACAAGTAAAAAGCCCATAAAAAGCCTTAAAAGCTTGTCTCCAGCTACTACACATTCATGGGAATGAACACTACAGTTAACACTTACATGAGGGCTTCCAGCTGAAATTTGGATATTTGCACATGTTGACAAGCAAGCAAGTTAATACATGCTGCTGTGTTTGAAAAGCCTCCAATAATATTTAAGGTTAAAAGGAATAGCTGAAGAGCATATTAAATGTAAATGAGCTCTGGATCACTTTCAGATCTTTATTTAAGCCTTGACTAAAATTCAGTGGAAAGGCTGCTACTGAAACCAATGGGATCTGAATCAAGCTCTTATTTCACCTAATTTAACTGTGTGAAATTCAATAAATGAAGTAAATAGACTTTCTACCGCCCTTTTTTCTGGAAGGAGGAGAACTACAATTACATTTTGAAAGCACAACTAAAAAGCCACAAAGTGATTTAACAGCACCTGGGTAAGTTTTGAAGACAGAGACCAATTTATCTTCAAAAGTCTGGGAAGAAAAAACATTGAATTTAGTCGTTGGTACTATAAATGTTGCAAGTCACAGCAAGTGGACTGCTTTGAGAGTCGGTCTTACTTAGCAAGAGGGAATCTCAGCCACATTTAATGCCAGGGTTTAGTTCTGTGAAGAAATATAAACAAGTTTGAACATTTTCAAAGGTAGTTGAAATACACAATTACGGTACTTTACATGCTGTTCAAACTGAAAAAGTTCTCCCCATTTCTTGATTTGCACGGTTAACCTCTCCCATGCAACCTAAACTGGAAGGCAGGCAGCCTTCCTCATGCTCTTGCACTCTCTTCAGCAAAGCAACTGTTCCATGGCTTAGTACTGAGCCTAGAAATTCTGCAATCTGAACTGCAGAAATACCATGTTACACTGGATAAACCTCTGCTAAGGCTCTCAGACCTGCATCATCACAACACCCATTCACACAGGTCCCAGAAAGTGAGATGACGGGGTTTATCTTTTGTTTTGATTGGTTACAGAATAGGGCCTAGGCACAGGTTCTATTTCCCTCTGACCTTGCCAAAACAACCCTTCCACTTCCTCCCGCTTCTTTTTCTCCA
>NW_009911519.1:61955-66395 GCF_000696875.1 Nestor notabilis | reverse complement strand
TAAAAGAAACATGCCTGCTTCTGTGTAAAGTATTTGAGGCCCACACATGCAATGGGCTGCACAAAAGCCTGTAAAGCAACTGTTCCTTTGGCAGACTTTTGAGGACCCCTTATTTATCTCATCTTTGAAAACACTAATTTAAAAAACCCCATATTAACAAATGGGTAAATTAAATTATTTTCTTTCCTGCAAATAATGAAAATATAGCCTGTCAAAGCAAATACATCATTCTGTAACTGTCTTTTTAAGACAAATTACTATTTCCTGTATACTCAGAATTTGTGGCTGTTTAGTTGTGAGTGGTTTAAAATTATTACGAAGATAACTGCAGCTGCTGAATTTGATTCTACAACTCCTTTGTCCCCAAAGTTTGAGAGACTACTGGTTTTGTCTTCTTCATCACCCTGTTCTAAGCAATGAGGCAAGCAAAATGCTGGGCAGCTTTCTCAAACACAAAAAAAAAAAAAAAAACCACTATATGCAAATAGGAAAATCCAGAAGACATGCAAATAAGGATTAAAAGAAAAAACCACTCTTACACAAATGCCACAAACCTGTTTTAATGCACTCCACTCCCTGCAGAAAAAGGTTCTGGAAAGAAACTGCTCCTTCAGGTCAGCAAAGGGGGGAATAAAAGTCCCATTCTACATAAAAAGCTGGTGAAGTAGCTACAACCTAGGCTCCAGCACAGAATGCAAGAATGTTATCGGTAGCAGTCATTTGGACTGTGCTTATCTTTGCAGAAGATGTCTTGAGAGGGAAAAAAAGGAAACTTGTTACTAGTGCAGCAAGATACATGTAGAGACATGAAAGCCTGACTGTATATAACTGATCTCATTCACTCCTGTTGCCATCTGCTCCTCTGTCCCCACAATGTTTGTTCTGCACAGATTGCACTCAAGTATTTTGATGGATGGTGTGTTTTTTGTAATCTGCTGGGTTTGGGGGCTATTCCCCCTTCCTTTTTTCCACTCCCTGACTAGAAATAATCAACTTTTGTCTTTTGCTGCATCACAGCATTTTGGAAACTCGCTGCGTGAAGTCACTGCCTACCTGTGGGCAACGGGAGGGTAAGAGCGGGTGTTTAAGTCCTGCTGCACACCCATCCTTCCCCTGCGTGTTATCAATGCTGTGCCAGGCACGTGAAGCACAGCTCTTAGTCCTGTCCTCCACAGAGCAAGAGGTAGGATTTCCTTGTTTTCTATAAGAAAATGAAGGGAAACAGGGCCAGGAAAACCCTAGTGTAAGTAAGCTCCAGCACCAGGATTACTGCTGTGGGAAACACTTATCACACAAACACTGCTAGGATCCATCCAAAATACAACTCCACCTGCCTAAGAAGCCCACCACACTTTGCATCCCTGGCATTTCCTTGCCTTCAGTCTTTTTGTTGTGAGAAGTTTCTTCAGCAGAATTAGAATCACATTCTGGCATATTTCTGGCACACCACGTGGAGGTGCCACATTTTTCCCTAGACCACTTCTTACGTGGAAATTCAAAGGCAGAAAGAACTGGTGGCATAGCAAGCCCAGAAGATATTAGAGGCAAGCAATGTTAAGATTTGAGCTGCGCTGCTCTAGGAACTTGCACACTTGAATCTTTAAGCTTTCAAGGACTTTTAGTGAGTACTAAAAATATCAAAGAAGAAAAACCCAATGCAAGGCAGGCACTTACAAACCTCTGTTAAAAAACAAATAAATGAAACAATCACACTTAGTTTTCCACAACATGACATTAACTTCGAATCTGGCTTTGGCCACTGCATCCCAGAAGTTCCCACAATTGCAAAACAGTCGCCTTCTGAGCAATTACCCACGTCACACCACCAACCCATTGCGAAGCTGCTCCCTGTGTTAAGTATCTTCTGATAAGCCTTACTAAAACCAGAGCCACCTTATCTGGGGAAAATGGCACCTAGCAAGTTTCTAAAGCCTTGGGTCTGTTTGGCTGCCTTTGATGCATTCCCAGTCTTCCATCACTATCTATCACTTCCTGGAGGAGCTGCAGCAGCTCTCGTGAGCCCAGTAAATCACTGAGCTGCATGCGATGAAATGCTACCAGCTCTGCAGAACAAAGCAGCTTCGTGCTGCCTTCATGTTCACCCCCTCAAAACTTGGCAACAAGTACTCATCTTGAACAAACCAAGCTGTTTCTTCCATGGGCTAGGAAATAAATTTTGCAGTGTTGAATGTGAGACTTCGGATGCATTGGATTGTGTGGCCAGTCTCAGAAAAATAAAGCAGAACAATCCTCTTCCGTCTGTATTACAAAACCTCAATGCCAAAGCATTTACGTGGAGATTTTCCGAAGTAGGAGTAAGATTTCAGCATGCAAATTATACAGCACACCAGGGGGAGGCGGCCACCAACACTGGCTTTTGAAAATCCCCTCTTTAAGATGGATTTGTACTGCTCAAACAAGGATGGAAGTTCTGCCACCGAGAAGTAAGTTTCCAAACCTACTATTCCTCTGTGAAGGATCTTTCTGAATGAACAAGAGCACAAATTCATCCCCAAACACCAAATTATTGTGTTGGTACGAGTGCTGCATGAGGCAATTTCAAGAGCTTGTCTCACTCCAAAATGAATTAACTTAGCTGCACTGGCCTGCAGTGCCTTGAAGCAGTCTTCTCATTACTAAGCTGAACACAACACAGTCTTAAAAATAATAGCAGTAGAAGAGAAAAGAAGAATGATGAGCTTAGAAGAGACAGAAACCAGCTGCTGGTGGATGCATTACATCTTCACTCAGCTTACAAGCTCCCAAAAGGTTCTGTTACAGGAGGGGAGAAAACCCATGAGAAAATTGAGCTTGTGATCTGAATATGTAATGCAGCTATGGGATGTCTCTGCTGTCACCAGGTTTGCTTTTACAAGGCAGCCTCTGATAGAAAGGGGTTTGTGTTTTAGCTCTCGGATCTCATAAAGAAAATTATTGAGTACTTTCAGAGCTTTGCCAAAATAAGTTTCCATTAGAAGTTTCAAAACAGTCCATGGAAAGCTTCTGCTATACTCTACTGAACTCCCCCAATAAATGGCAAACCAGTTTATTCTTGCAGGAAAAAGGTTTGTCAGCATGCATCTATTGCGGATAATGTGCTACTAACACAAGGCAGAAGAGAAAATGTGGGTCCAACAGTAACTCCAATGTAGTTTTTAGGGTGTTACTTTTCTCTCTGCACGTTAGAGCTGATGGTTCCAAGGGGGAGTCCCACAACTCTTTCAACCACACTTGACGTGATGTGACTGATGTGCTGCAGGACATTGGACACAGCAAAATACTAGCTTTCTAAAACCTCAGGATTAAGCTCATGGTCTTGGGAGGTATTAATCTTACCCAGAACCGTGTGGGTGCTCATAAACAGCAAACACATTCTTACCTGTTCCTAATAACATGTGTCTTCAAGCATGCAAATATGTCTGCTCTTCTTTTTCCATTTAATTGAGTTTATTTCAAAATGTGGCTTTCCATCAGCAAAGTAAAATACATTTTACACTTCAAAACACTCATGACGCGGAAAATCTGCGCTGGCCTAGATCAGTGACCACGTAAAGATCATTTTGCTGCGGCTTTTGAAACTTCTCCCTTAAAGCTTTACTCCATTCTTTTTGGTTTTAAGCTCTTTTTTAGATCCAAACTTGGCTGTAAGTAATTAAATCCTATACCACATAATTGGAAGGCCATCTCTTAATTGAAAGCTTTTCACTGTGGTCACTATGTGAAAACTTACAGAGACAACAGGATTTCAGAAGCAGTGAATAAATGCACACATCTCAGATAGTGCACTGAAACTCATTTTTGCCTGTATTTTAGTAGAAGGATGTTATTAGGTCTCTGTGGTTATTACTGCAAAAGTGTAGCATCTCATTGATTTCAAGGCATCATTTGAAGTGCTTCCTCACCAGTCATTTTCAACCTGTGCTCTGCATCTCCCTGAGAGTCCCTGGACTGTTTTCATGACCATGAAAAGTAAATAATGAAAAGCAGACTTACACTCGTTAGTCAGAGGTCTGTACACCATCTCCCTTATAAATACTGTAGGTGCCTGCATATTGAGCAATGCTGGAAACCACTGGTATGCACAATTGCATTCCAAATGCACTGTGAACTCCTCCAAAGCAAATCCTTCTGCTGCCTTCTCCCCCCACAGCATTGCATATACACACAAATATATATATAAGATATATATATTAAGTGGCCTCTTGAAGACGCTGTAAGTCTACCATAACTTAAAAGTGAAACTAAACCTGCAATTCTTGGGCTTAGAAGTATAAATTCTCATTTCATAGACAAAGAGAATGCATGTACCTAATTATGATTTAAAATAGAAAAGTGAATGTGGGGAACAAACAACTTAGTTGCTAGAATGTCAGCTCTGCTCCATTTAGCCATCACAAGCCATTGGAGTCTCTGCTCACTGACCCCATTAATAATCCCCAT
>NW_009911519.1:39777-61940 GCF_000696875.1 Nestor notabilis | reverse complement strand
ATGGCTGCAGAGCTACCACTGCCGCACCGTGACAGTCCCACTCCACCACAGTACCTCCACTCCTGTGGAGTTCAACTGGCCAGACAGGAAGCATGCTTTACTGTCAAAAAGGTATTGTTAGGCACTTTGTCTTCACCAGACGGTACTCTTTATCCCATTTTAATACATGTTTTGTTCAGGAAACACATGCATAAGAAGACTGCGGAGGCAAGGTGGCTCTTCATTTTGCAACAGTGAAAATCAGCAATAGGTGAACAAGCTATTTATACCTTCTGGAGATGATCGAAATATATATATAAATATATTAAAAAGTACATATACATATATGAATATATGTATTTCCCCCACCTCCCTTAAGAGACTGCAGTTCTTTAAGGGTAAAAAGTTTGTCTCACGCTACTAACCCAGTGCCAAAAAGGAAATAGTGCAGTAACTACATCCTAATCCTGCCTCCCATTCCTAACACGAAGCTTCCCACATAAAGAAGCAGACGGCGTCTGAATGCACAAGACCTTACTTGACCCCAGCACTGACAACTCACAGGGACCCACAGCCTGGTTTTGAAAGGCAGGCAATACACCCTGAAGAGTGTGCGCCTTCTTCTCCAGAGGGTCGCAGCTTACCCAAAGCTGTGCTCCAGCAGCCTGGGCAGACATTCCTTTGGACTGCCCTAGGGCAGACAGGCAGTATAAGCACTGCACAGCGAGCTCTCCCTCAGCATGCACAGTGCCTACCAGTCACCCATGAAGTCTCGGGTGCTAATGTGAAGACCCCTTAACAAGCAAACACTCCCAATCATGCACACCCTTACACGAGCCTCCCCACGGGGCTGCTGTCATTTCTTCCCCTCTTAGTTTCAATGAATGCATGTCATCAGCTTTAATGTATACAGAGCAATTAAAGTTCCAGATCAGATGCATAAACACCCCTCTAATTGCATAATGAAAATCCCAATGTTGAAGACACAGTGAGCTAGGAAGTGCTCTGGAACAGTTCAAAAAGAACAGAGCTCAATATACTTAATAGCTATATATGATACTAACACATACACCTCTGTGAGTGAAAACCAATGTTGTCTCAATTTCCACACGAGTTTATCATCACATCACCCAGACACTGTAACTATTTCATTGCTGTGACATGAAAAGCTTCTTTCCTTGCTCATCAATTGCTCGGAAGAAAAGGAGGGAGGAAATTACAGGGTGTTTTTTTACATTACCCTAGGACAAACATCTGAATTAGTGCAATAGTTATTTCTTAGCACCAATATGTAACAGTGTGTCCTAAATGAAAGTAGTCAGTGACTTAAAAATGTACTTTATCCTCTATGGCACAATACCGTGACTCAAAATAAAGCTTGCATTCCTCAGCCAGTGTTTTTTCCTCTAGGGTCATACTCCTGTCTTGATTAAGAAAAAAATAAAAGAGTTTTGTTTGGGGCGTGGGGGAAAATACAGGATTTTCTTTAGTTCTGTTATGAGATTATATATTTACTACTGAACACATGCTACAAATACATGACAGAGCAATAAAGACAATTTAATAGCCTGGGAACCTCTTGCTCAAGAGAGCTAAGAGGTTAAAAGTTACAGTGTAAGCTTATATGGCTTTGACATAACACATACGCTTTCCGAGTGCCTTCTAATTGCAGGAAATGTTTCAATTTCACAATCTCACAAATATTCCTGAAGACTCTGTGGTATTTCCCAAAGCGATTCACTGACAGGGGATTTAAAAAATTGATGCTTCCTCTGACCACCTTACCTTAGCACAGAGTGCCTTAATGAATGTGTACTTTAAGTGGTCGTGGGCAGCTATCAAGGTAGCTCCCCACCTGGAAGGGCTGAAAGTGATAGTACATACCAAGTGCTGCAAGCAGAGGAACAGATCACCCATAGGCCAAACAAATATCGAGTCCAACTGTATGGCAAATATATACAAGCCCTACCAATTCCCTGGGAATTGCCTCGGGAAGGGCAGAAAACCCACGTCACTCCCTACAGACTGGCTACTGCTGAATCACCCGTGCTGGGGAAGAGGAAGCAACAGACACAGCTGCTTTCAGAGAACTCATTGACATGAGCTGTTGCTAGAGCCTTTGCAGTCAACAGGGAAAGATAAGCAAACCCAGAGAACTATTCACCCCCTCTGCATAGGATACCATGTCCCTTTTTGGCAGAAAACTAAAGATTTCAACAGAGACACGACGTCAGTCATATTTCACTACAAGCATCTGGGTTACAATGAGATCTAATTTGCCTATGATTTATTAATTTACAAACAACTAGTAGATTAATAGGAGTGAATGACAACAGCAATAGCTATAAGCAAATTACTTATCCACTGCAACCTATAGGGTCGTATAATGTTCCTATAGGTTCCCTTGTGTAATGCTCAGCTGTGCCATGCCACACACACCCTCCTCCCCTCCCCCCAGAGACACATGGGGCTATCTGTGCCTCTTGGGATGTTGCTCCAGACCTTCAACCCTTTGCCATTTATGAACTTGGCTTCTAAATGTTCAGCCTAAGCTCGGCCTTTATGTTTCAGACTATTCGTATAAATTGAACTAGCATTGTTCTTTATGTTCAAGTAGCTCATTCCCCAGCCCGGTATTACCTTTCCCGATGCATATACCGAGTCCCAGATTAATTGGATTTATTCAACTAGCCAGACTCAGCCCTGTCTCATAAACCAGTGTATTTTCCCTTGTTTTCCTTTTATTAAATCTCTTCCAGCAGTTAATATACATCTTCCATTAAGCTGGGGACCAGATCTGTACACAGTATTCTTGAAGAAGACTTAGTAGTGCACTGTAAATGGTATTAGAGCCTTATCCCTACTGGGACTTTCTGCACAGTGTACTCTTATTTTCTGTGAATACTCAAGGGCTCCACTGTTCTTCAAGCTTAAAGCAGAGTCAGTATGAACTTTTGGATTTTGTGCAACTTTATCTAGCCTTGATTCCATTCCTTAGCATCCTTCAATACTACTTAAATGTCATTCAGATCTTGCTCTTCGTTCTCAGTATCTCTCAGGTCTCTATCATGAAACATCACTAGGACAAACTTACATCTATGCTAAGATCCTTAATGAAAATATTTAATTACATATGTCCCAAGAACAAGTCTTAAGGATACCAAGTAGACACCTGTCTCCAGAGCTTTTCTGATACAATCTGTTGTGTCTTCCTTAATCAGTTCTTCATCCAAATTTAAACTCTTTTACTAAACTTCATCTCCTTCAAGATAACTAAACTTCCACTGTTTCATTATTCTACTTGGGTTACTGAAGTCTAAGTAAAGAATTATCTCCATAAAGTAAAAGCAAAAGCATCTCAACAAGAAAAACAGCCTGTAAGACTGATCTTTGCTAACACAACTAAAGCTTTTGACTACACACTTTGATTTTCCTCTCCTTCAAAACACTTTCTGAAGCTGAGCATGGTCTAAAAGGCAGAATAAAGGTTCTGCAGCTCTGTGGTTTTCTTCATTCCTTGAAAATACAGGAACGTCGTTTTATTTCATAGCCATATAGAATCATGATTGCCTGGTGGCAGGTTAAATTGCTTGTTTTTTAAATAAAGTATTTATTACTTCTTCTAAACTATATATAATAAGAGCTTGATCCAGGTATTCTGTGACTGGGAAGTGATGGGAAAACTGGAGATGATACTGAAGGTTTAACCTTGTGAAATTCCATCAAGAATGACTTTCCTACAGACACTCACCTGGCCATGCCTCTTTTACTGTACATTTAAATGTGCTGTGTGTCTCCAGTACCATATAACACATTTCATGGTGACAAAATCCAAACCTGATACAATTTGGAGTTACCTCTGATTCATTTCCTTCCTAATCAATGCAACTTTCTGGCGTTCACACCCTTTGCAGAGAAACAAGGAAGGTTGGTCTTTTAAATCCAAGTTAAATTCTAATGGCAAATACGATTTTAAAAGAACAAAACAGACAGTCATATCTGTGTCCCTGAGGCTCTATGAGCTGTACCTGATAAAGTACCTGTCTTCAGTGCCTCAGAACATACTCAGTGCTGCCTCCTGAACACCTTTGTTTGTAAAGCTCTGTTTACTTACCTGTCACTGTTTGGCTAAGCATTAACTACAGTTAACCTGACTTTTTCTTTTCCCCAAACAACCCAAATATTTACCAGAAAAACAAAACTTACTCAGTAAGCCAAACGCAAATGTTGTCTCAGAGACAAGGTCAGACAGGTTGGGGGATCAACAGGGTGTATTTGCCACATGCAGTAGTTTGTTCATTACTGCTGGTTGCAAATTAGAGGGAGATAAGTGGAACATCAGACCCCAGACTTTGTCTTCATTACTGGCCTTCTTAAAAAGTATTCTTTGCACGGTGGTATGTAATCTTCTTCCACGTTTCAGGGAAGGGAAAAAAAAACCTGGTTGACAAAACCAGTTTAAAAGTCACTGCAATTCTACTGGCCAATTTTGGGTTTTGACTTTCCTACTGGCCTCTTCTGAGCAGCAAGCAGCGAAGTATTTCTGGAGCGCAATGGATGACACATCCTACCAACAACTCCTGCATCCTTTACTAACCTCTTGCTGGCACCTCTGCTTCCTTTAATAGGGATGATGGCTTCTGTTCCCTTCACACTGTACCCAGGACAGACACACAGGGCTGTGACACTTCTCTGAGAGGGAGCCTTATCTCTCTGAGACACTGCCCTCACATGCAGGTAATACTTCAAATCACCAGAAGTTAAAGGAGGTGAACCCAACTTTTATACTAAGGGTACCAGAAGTAGCCTGGGCTATGGCTGAAATAAAAAAAAACTAAAATAAAAAAGGTAAAAGAGACTTTAAAATGGATCAGATCCTCCTGGAAACTATGCTGACACACATGGGAAAATAAGGAGCTGACTCATGACAGCCATCATGGTTTCACTAAGGGAAAATCATGCCTGACAAGTGGCAAAGGTTTTAACCTGATAGAGGGGAGATTGAGACTAGACATTAGGAAGAAATTCTTCCCTGTGAGGGTGCTGAGGCGCTGGCACAGGGTGCCCAGAGAAGTTGTGGCTGCCCCATCCCTGGCAGTGTTCAAGGCCAGGTTGGACACAGGCTCATCCTGCTCTAGTGGAAGGTGTCCCTGCCCATGGCAGGGGGTTGGAGCTGGATGAGCTTTGAGGTCCCTTCCCCCTCCAAACCATCCAATGGCTCTTTGATACAGTAATTGCTGGCAGATCAGTCTCATTCCCATCTTTCTCAGAGGGCGGAGGTGTTTCACAGGTATTGCAGACGTCTAAGCTGAGAGCTCAGCCTGTAATAAAATTTTTCACTTTTCCCAGACGGTGCTTTTATTTGAGGATGTTTGTGAAACCAGGCTGCCAAATCTGTGATTTCACAAACTTTTCCACAGTGATAACATAAACAGTGAGTAGTGATTTATCTGAGGGATCAAGCTGCGTTAAAAGGGGAATGTGAAAAAAATGTGCATTTGAAGACATTCTCTCCCCCGAGGAAGAAGGAAAGCTCACACACATACATAAAATGAACCACATGCCCGAGACTACAGAATTGAGCTTTTTTTTGTGTGCTTTCTGAAAATCCATGTCTATTCGATGAATTGAAAGAAATCACAAAATTAAAAGTCTTTTTTGTTAACTGAATTAGGCCTCCCTTACCTCTTAAAAGATCAGATTTATGAGATTTGCACAACAGATCATTAATAATATTCTCCATAACCCACTGAGCTTCCAGTCTTCCTTTTAAACTAGCAGATGATGGGTTTCTCAGGGACAATCAGATTTTGCTCTCAGTTACATGTGCATCGAAACAGAAGCAATGCCACTGACTGAGGACAAATTATTCCAGATTTACATCTGTCTCATGGAAAACCCAGAGTCAAAACAGTTCAAAGACAATCTGGTTAATTAAATCCAAATTCATCATACTTTTAAAAATTAGGAACAAGAAGAAAAACTAGTCTTACTGTGTTAATCTCACTGCCATAAATCACTATAAAACTCCATTCAATACAAGATGAATGTCCACGTAGCAGTGAAGCTACGGCAGAAAGGAGAGTAACTTTCTTAACTTTGATAAATGGCTGATGTGGTGTTTTGATTAAATGGTCCTTCCAGTAAGAAGTTCTCCTCTAAGAGGGCAGCAGCCTTGAATTCCCCCTCATATTTCCTTAATGGCTTTCACATTTTATTTTCTCTGCTGCAGTCAAAACAACTTCTTTGGCAGTCACATCTTCCTGCACTCTGCTGCCTGTTTGACCACTCTTATCCCCATCAAAGGCATCTGGGACTACGTTGTCTCCTGGATGAAAGTGAGAGCATCTGTCTTCACCATCAAAACGAAACCCTTATTTTTGCAGAGCTCTCAGGGCCCTGGTTTAAGTACTCAGAGAAAGGAAGAATATCATACAGGGCTGCTTATGCAATTACCAGGACATGCATCCACAGCGCATGAGGGGAGCAGGGAAGGGAGAGGAGTGTGGCCAGCTACCTGTCCCAGCATCCACACCTTGCCCTGGTGCCTCCCTGCTCCAAAATACACACCCAAGTTTACAGCAGCCAGCACTACTTAGAAGAACCACATGGAAGTCCTTTCTAAGCTTTGCTCTCGTCCTCAAAAGGGATGTTCAAATGAGCAAAAAAAGGTGATAACACTGCCCATAACGTAAACTATCCTGTGGTTTATCACGTACTCGGGTACCACTGGGCAGCATCATGTATGGAAACAAGCACACCAGAAAACATATCCTGTCCTAACATATGCTACTCTGAAGGCCAAATGAGCATCAACATCTCACAAGCAAGAGGGAGAAATGATGATCTTGCAAATCTTGGTTCATCATTTGTCCTGACATGTATCACTACCTCTGCCACTACCCCTGTGCCTAAACTAGGACACAGTATTGAAGAGTCGAAAGCTTGCAAAGACAAGTCATCGATAGCAGGACTGTTCTCCTTGTGATCAGTCACCATCAGTCTGTTGCTAACACAACAACCAAGGATTTTTCTACATGTTTCTTCACCCCGGGCTCTTCTTGATTTCATCTTTTCACTTGAGATTTTCCTGTTGAGATTCAGCTTTTTCTTTTAAACATCTACCCTCTGCAGCCTGCTTTCTTCCAGACAAGCAGCCAGATAGCAGTGAACCAGAAGGCTGTTCTCCCCCAACCTCTCTCAATACAGCAAAGAGAAAAAGGCAAAAAAAAGAAAGGTCTCTTTTTGAAAAGCAGAGCTCAGGAGTGAAGAAGGTATGAGCTTACTGTGTGGTGAGGAGCAGCCCGGGTGGGTCAGCATGGGCCAGGGAGTCATTGCTCCTGCATCCGTGTGCCTATCCCAGAGTCAACACTGTTTTCTTTCCCACTGCTTGACATCATCACCCAGAAACCCTCAAAAGCAAAGTCCTTTTGGCCTTGTTATCTACATCATCCAAAACCATTTGAACGATGAGAATCAGGGCTGTGACACACTCAGAGTAAATTTACCCAGAGTAAATTTAATAACAGCAGACTTATTGTTTGTTAATGTGTGGGGCCTTGTGCCTTATCGTTTTATTAAAATGTCTACATGTATTTATCCACTTTCAGGAGGTGTTTAATCTCCTCTGCGATCATTAACAGTGAATCCCCGCCAATCCAATATTTGATGTTACAAAGTGCTAGGCAGTATTGAAGTGCCAATTTCCAGGAGCCACAAGTAAAAAACCCCTCATGAACAGACCACGGAAAAAAAACAAGGGCAAAAAAGAGAGGACTGGATTTAGTTCTCTGAGCCGAATGAATAAAGAACTAAATAAACCTTACCACAAGTAACAACATAAAAATATGTAAAAATCAAGACAGCCACTCTTCAGAATGTATTTTACTCTTAGCAGCAATTGCAGCTTTAGGGAAAAGAGGTGCTGGGAGCATCTGTGATGGGAAGGAGGTGAGAAGTAGCACCCCAGCCTCCTGACACATGATTTGCAGGGGTCACACTTCTGCTCAGGGAGCACAATGAGGAGCTGGATCCCAAAGGATCCGAATTGCGTCACAGTGTCTCCATCAGCTCAAGATGCCCACACCTCTGGCAGCATTGCTGGGGTTGTCCCTGGCCCAGCTCCTGGTGCTGGGGGAGCATCAGGCAGTGAGGATGTTCCCCAGAGCCAAGTGGGATCACTGTTTTCTAAACAGCACACCGGTCATGCTGAGTAGGCATTGTTAGAAAAAGAAAGAAAGAATTGTTGCAAATACTTTCCCAATTACTAAAACACTTGGGGTTTATCGTTCATTACAGCCCTGGCTTTCTCATGGAATGGTTTGGGGTAGAAAAGACCTTAAAGCTCATCCAGCTCCAATGCCCTGCCACGGGCAGGGACACCTTCCACTAGAGCAGGTTGCTCCAAGCCCCTGTGTCCAACCTGGCCTTGAACGCTGCCAGGGATGGGGCAGCCACAGCTTCTCTGGGCACCCTGTGCCAGCGCCTCAGCACCCTCACAGGGAAGAATTTCTTCCTAATGTCTAATCTAAACCTACCCTCCGTCAGTGTAAAGCATCCTCCATTGTATAGTAGCTCATGTTTTATTTGCGGGCACTAAAGACCCTTTGCAACAAACCAAGTGAACCCAGCTCACTCCACTCCACTGGACTTCCATTTCCAGCCCCAAAAGGCCACGTCAGGAGGTTTCTCAGCTGCCACAGGGTGCTGAGAGCCATCCTGCCCACTGTCTGATTGTGTAGTCAGGCTCCTCACAGGCAGGGCTGGGTCTCTGCCACCATGAGGAAAGACCAGGTAAACCTCATGGAGCAAGACGGAACTTGCCCAAGTGTGATAGCTGGCTGAAGTCAAGGCTACTGTGGGCTGTAGGAGCTCTTGCCCTGCCATCCCAAGCCATGGGCTGTCCGAGCAAAGCCAGCATTCTGCTGCACTAGAGTGTGAACCCCAGGTCCATAAAATCAAAAATAACAACAACAACATAAAATTGAATTCACATAATGAGATACATACGTGGGATTTGGGAAGAGAGAAGGGAAGGAGGCGGCTGCTCACCAGCACACGCTAACTCAGGCCTGGGTTTACATGGCCACTGAGTCAGCTTCTGAGCTGAAAACGGACAAATCCAAACCACAAGCAGAAAACATTACACACAGGAGGAGCATCCAGGCACCGGATCTGTCACCCGCTCAACTCTGCTTCTCACATTCTGGGGCACGAGAGGAAACGCGGGTAACAAAACCAGCTGGGACACAGGATGGCGTTGGCTTTGCCACCCGCACATCTACTCCTGCCGCTACTGGGAATATGATAGGACCAAACCCATTCTCAATAAACACATTGCGTCTCATGACGAATCAGAACTATGGCCAGCAAGAGACAAGGGAGCTACATTTCACATATTAGCCAAGATTTTATTGCTGCTGGTACTGTTCATGTACAGCTCACAGGCAGCCGATGCAAGGCCAAATGGGAATTACTCATAGGATATGGCATGACACACTGTTTTACTATGAAGAAACACAGGTCACTTTGGTCCACTTGACGCCAGAGCCTGAGGAAGCCTGAAGTCAGTGCAAGTTATTGCTTCTTCAGGCCTCTCTGAAATGGATGCCAGAGCCATCTAGGTGCCCCTGAGGACACCAACAACTCTGCCACCTCCACCACCCTGACGTCCCTTGTCTCCAGGGCGGTATGAGCCAGGATGCAGATGGATTAAGGAGGGTAAGAAGAGACTAACAGCATAGAAATCCTACAGAGTTCTTGCACAGGCTCATCACTCTCAGAAATAAAGCAAATTGTAGCATGTGGGGCTGTTTTGCATGGCCAGTCAAGGCTATTAAGTTGCCAAAGGGACTCCAAAGTACACACGTGTAGTTGGTGTTAAACCGGGTATAATGTGAATTTTCTTGTGGAGTACGGTACAGTTCCCTTTCTAATTTCCAGTGCTACAGCAATGAAATCTGAAAGACTTTGCAAAATGCTCCATACAGAATAATTTCCTTAGTACTACATCTGAATGACAGCATGGGGAGCAGGGTGCCACTGGCCACGTGCTTGGGGTTATTAAACCAAATCCTGCCCTCACTTAACGCTATGCTCTGACTTGGGGCAGAACACAGTCCACAGCACAGGACAGGTAACAGGAACGATAAAGGCAGTTACCTGTGTCCCAAAGCAAACACACCTCCCTGAATTACCTGCCATGGGAAACTGCCCTGTTCAAACTACCAACTATTCAGCCCAGCATTTCACATTGTGTTCCTGCCTGCGGTGTTGGCAAGAACACCGGAGGGGTTTTCCCTACGGATGCGCACGTGTTCCCAGCAACAGGCTCCCTGCATGTCCACGGACCTAAAACATGCAAGGCAGCACTTATCCAGATCTACATTTTATGGCTTAATTCCAGGACTGCCTTAAAAAAATATAAAACAGGTAACTTAAGGCTTTTTGCAATGCAAAAAACTTGCATTAGGGAACATGAGCAAGGGCAGTGTGAGGCTGGTTTCAAAGTACAGTTTGATCCACATGTGAACTTGAGAGTGTTTCTTTAAATCTCTGCTCTTTTTCTTGATCATCTGCATAAATGGCAAAGGCAATATTCTCAGGAAGACTGACTCATCTGGGAAAAACCAAGAGCTCCCAATTATTTTTCTTGTACCTGTCCCTTCTTGCTTTGCAGCTTATTACTTGTAAAGAAGAGAACGACTATTAACCAATAGATAATGTGTGCATACTACTCCACCTTCCTTTTTAAAGTGATCTGAGATCACCTGCTTTTTTCGCCTCAAAGATACACAGCTGAGCTCATCTCTGCACACAGAAGGGGCTTTGCACGAGCTGTGGCCAGATTAATCCTTTCTTTTTCTTCTCAGCACTGATATAAGCCTGTTCCCTCCCCTGTACTTTCTGCTTCTGAATGTTATTCTATGGATGAAAAGTTATTGAAACCCAAACCTGAAAAATCTGTTCTTGGAATTTCAGGGAAAAAACAAACCAACCAACCTGCACCTAAAAATTTACAGATTTTTAGCAACATTTTCTTTCCTTTTAGCAGATTAGCAGAGCTCACTGTTGGCTCCAGCACATGAACAGGTCTGCACGAGCCGTATTAATGAAAATACCTTTAAAATGCACATTATCCTTGACCCATTAACTGCAAAGGGCACACTCCACACAGCACCTGCAGCTCTCTGCAGCAGCTATTGCCCCTGCCAGCCCTTGCAGAGCCTGCCCTCTCAGCTTAAATCCAACACGGCTACCCACAGTGACACGGGATGGGAATCTGGGGGCAGTCAAAGCTGTGACAGTGACCTAGTGAAAGCATAATATTGTAGGGAAGGGGACAGCAAGCTGTGTCCCACACTTCTTTTCTTATTGCAGGCAGATGCCTCATTTTCAGTCTTCTGTGGAGTGAACAGAAAGTCAGCATCCAGTTACCAGG
Organism: Nestor notabilis; assembly: GCF_000696875.1. NCBI lineage: Eukaryota > Metazoa > Chordata > Aves > Psittaciformes > Psittacidae > Nestor > Nestor notabilis. Next base: position 50,521 of record NW_009911519.1, on the reverse strand, counting down.
AGAGGTTTATGCAGATTCTCTGTATATTTACACAGCCTTTAAATATTTTTCTTAGCTCCCAAACAGTCCATCCTGCCTGCCGGGGACTTGCTTCAGGGCCTCACAGATCTGTCCAGTGGGTATTAAGGGGGAAAAAAAAGGTGACTTTATTTTGTACTTTTTTCCCTAACAAAACCATTCTTCTCAGAAGTAAAATTTCACCAGGGAAAGTTTTGAGTACGAGGAGTGGTTATTCCCATTCTCTGTGTCTCGTATTTGCCAGGAGAGGCAGAATTACACAGAAACTAAGCAGTTTACACAACCACCTGAAATAACAGGATTTGTACTGTTTTAACTCTATAGGAGTTCATGACTCACTAGCAATGATAATACACTTCAAATAAAGACATTCAGTCCAATTTTTTCAGTTTAGCAGCCTAGCCTAGCAGGGGAGGGTCCAAGCTGTCATTCCTCTATTAATATTCTTTCAATAATTAGCTGCTTCTCACATTTTTCCCTTTTATTTCATGCCAGAAAGCAAGCTTTTCCATGAACAACATACCAAAGGAGAGCACCACTATTTTAAAGTGTCTGTGTTTTTTTTGCTCTGTGTAAACAATGAGATCTTCCCTTGCCTTGAGTGAAGCAAATGTTTCAGAAACAAAAACCCCAGTTCTCCCCACATGGAGGACGGTTACAGCAAAGATTCCTTCACCAGCCTGACTGATGGAACAGGTTGGTGGTGGAACAGGTCCACCTTCCACCTTTTTATTTCTCCCAGCTGATCTGCACTATTTGGGCAGAGAGGTATAAACCAGTTTTTCAAACTCACATCTTAATAGCCAAAGTGTTAAATGCAAGGTTATAGCTTCTGTCACGCCTGTCCTCCCTCTCCTACACAGACTGTCCTTGCTATATTAATAAGTTGGATGTGGTTAAACACAGTTTCTTAGTTGTTTTCTAAATCCTTGCCAAGGCCCAAGTATTGTTCCATAGCACTCGTGGGCAAAGAGTTAAACAATACTCTCTTCTCAGATGGCAGAAACAGAGAACTAGGCAATAAAGATGCTTCTACTCCTCCTCATACTGTTTTCTGTCCCTGACGAAGCCTGCTCACATCCCACTGCTGATCATGGGTTGAAGTGAGTGAGGTTTTGGCTGTAGCTTGCTCAAAAGAGCCAACAGAATGGGGATCAGCCTAACAGGAGCTCTTTACTTAGTATTTGCAATGATAATTTCCAATGGCAACATGCTGGAGTTTAAGAGACCATCTCACAGTGTTTCACCTTGTCAGAGAGAGAAATCAGCATTCAGTGTGTTATTAAAAGATGGCATTTAGTTAGCCAACAGAAGAAGAGAAAAAACACCAACCAACCAACCAACACATTCCTGAATGACTTCCAAAGAAGCAAACATCTAACTTATTTTTCTTCTCTTTCTCTCATGAATCAAAGTTCAATTTCAATTGTTGAAAGAAAATCTCAGAATTACACTAGTGAGAAACGAACTTGCTCTCTCCTCCATCCTACTAAGAAAAATCGACTGTGGGTAACTGTGTTGTCTGTCTTTGTAAAAAGCCAGTGCAGATGCAAAATGTTCATAGCTGAGCTGAGATTGTATTTCACATGATAAATGTGAATACAGAAATTGGGCTTCAGTACTGAGGTCAAGCATCTGATTTTATTCTTCACCTAGAAAAACAGAGTTGAATACTTGCTACTGCTTAAGAAATTAAAATCCCCATGAAATGAATTGAACATGGCCAGGTACCAGAAAAGCATGGAGCCGTTGCACTGCAGGCTCCAAATCTTCTTGTAAGCCATCAGTCAAGACAAGATTTTCCTGTTTTCTACCAGGTTGACTCAAGGACCCCAAGGAATCCCAGTTCCAGATGTGTTTATACTTCCAGCTTTTCATCCTAGTGTCCTCAGAATAGCATAAATAAAAACCAGAACCCCTATAAAGATGTACCTAAACAAAAAAATACAAACACAGTCTGCATCAAAGAGCCTGGGCTATAAGGATCCCGAATTTCTTTAAAGTACAGCTGCTGGAGCTATCCTCCACACAGCTACTCTTAATTCAGTTACACTGCTCAACCAGAAAGGATATTGCCTACCTAAGTCCTCAACTTACAAAGCCTGGGACAGCCCCAGGGCTCAGATGAGTTGGAAGAAGACACATTTCTTCATGGGGCTTGGTAGAAGATGGAGATACCCTGGCACCTCCTCACACCATGGCTGCAACTCCTCCAATCCTTTCTTTCCCCCACCACCAAACTCTAGGAAGCAGGCATTGCAGGTATCTCATCTAAAGCTGAGATAAGTCCAAACACATCCATCTATCCTGGTCTTGAGAGGGACAGGTCGCTTGCTGGACAGCCTTTAGCAACCATTACATGAGTGAATATGGCATGTTGCCTTCTGTCAGTGAGGCTTCAGTGCCTAAGAGCTCAAAAGAAATCCTGAAAAGCTGTCAAACTGGTTGTCAAACTAACACTGCTGTCTATAGTCATTGCTTAATGTGCATCATCAGTTAGAACAGCACCATAAATTGAGAGTATTAGCAACAAGCTGAATTATTCACATCCCCCCCCAAACCTGATGCTCAGGTCTCTTCGTAGCATCCGCACTGCTACTAGACAGGCTCGAACCATAGCCTGAAAGTCAACAGTTTCTGCTAGACCAGGAAGAGAAGCCCTTTCCAAACTTGCCAGCTGAGCATCCTCTCCCAGGCCAGGATTCTGGCAGATCTCAGCTTCTAGAAGAGGGGACAGCATCGAAACGGGTCTGACTGCCTAGCGTCCTACCAAGATGATTAAACCATAACTTGCTGGAAAATCTGCTTGAAATTCCAGAGTTTGGGTAGAAGAACAACTTTGATGAAACGAGTGCTCCCATACACAGTATTTCTAGCAGGGTTGCAATAGTTACCTTCAAAACTAGAAACACAGGCTATTTCCCATCACTTGTATTTTCTGGCACCGTTTAAAATATATACTTGAAAAGAAAGTTCACATCCGGTTGGCATGCAAAAATGACTTGTAGGCAGTAGACAACATAGCCTGTTATAAAGCTCCCAAAATGGCCCTAAAATTGATGAACAATCATTCACTTTTCCAAAGAATTTCCAAGCTGGGAAACGTGACCTTTTGTTTGCAAGGAAAAACAGAAGCTGCCTCTACTGTTGTGCCTCTCACTTCACTCTGCAGTACCTGGACAATCTTCTCAGTATTCTCCTCTGTTCTGTACATTAGAAGTTCAGCTGAAGTCTTTTCTGCCTAAACTTAATGAAAAATACAGGATGATAAAAAACCTTTTTCCCACCCACCCCCCACTATCAAATAACTTTTTGGAACACACTGATAGTGATAATGAATACACCAGGCTTTCTAATACGTTTAGTTCCTGGACTGGATAGGACTTTATGTTAATACTCTTTATATTAAACCTGGATGTATTTAATACAAAGACAAGAAGGAGGAAAAGCATGTAGGAATAGGCATACTGAAAGGGTAATATGTTGTAGTATAAGAACAGAGTGTGCTTCTTTGTGCTCTCCAATGGCATTTTGTGGTTTGGGACCACATAAATTAAAAAGGACCTACAGTGCAATTCCAGCTGCTGCACATTTTTATTGTTAAAGAAACTTAAAAGATTCTATTAAAATCCGAATGAATGAGATTGCTGTTATCAACACAACTATCCTAAATAGTAGAATCTGCCCAGAGTGAGACCTTCACCTCTTCTGGATCCCAGACACACTAGTGACAATTTTGGGGCTGAAGATCTGCTTATACTTTAATTGCAGGCAGCTTGCCCTAGAAAACTCCTTTGTCAAAAATTTATGATCATCTTATTTCTTCATAAACAATATAATTGCAAAAGAAGGAGAAAAGTATTTAGTATTAAAGTACTTTGAGAATCTGCACGCACAAAAAAAATCTTCAAAGGTTGTTTCTACCCTTTCTTAAAGTTTGAGCTATAGAGATGTCATCATGAAAAAGGCCTCCTAAGCTACAGAAGCTACTATGACCATGATCTCATGACTATGAGAACTACAACTAAAACTGCCACCAAGGAAAACAATCTTTTCTGGCCCTGCTAATGTTATTTGCAGACTAGACTGAACTGATATTACATGCTGCATGCTTGTTTGAGTTTGTCATGACTTAGTACCCAGCAAAAGAAAATAGTAAATGTGAAGTGTCCTTAAGGACTACAGTCATTTTGACTCTTTTATTGCGATGCATGAATTATGATATTGAGCACAACCAGCTCTCTCATGCCAAATAACAAGGGTAGAATTAACTTCCAAGAGTCTCATCAGACACATATTTAAATACAGACACAACAGCTTCATAGCTGTACTTAATCTTACATTCAGCGAAGATTCAAATACTTCAGAGGAGCAGAATTAGGCAGTTAATACGTGCTGAGCAACAAAGTTACACCCATATACAAAAGCTAAGCATCTTTCCTGAGCTCCTAATGCTATTAATCTGGAAAAATGCATCCATAGAGAGTGCAGTGATTTTGCTTATAAATTAGTTGGTTGTAAGAAGTACATCTACTATATACCTCTGTTATGGGTTTCAGCTTCAGATTGTTTTCCTAAGTTGCTTTCTTCATAATGGCTTAGCACAAAACTCACATACTTCCATACCTGTTCTTAAAGCAATTATCCTAAAAACAGCCTACAAAGAGAAAATAGATTTAAAATAGTTATTTTAAAGAACATCCATGAAATCTGCACACACAGCTGATTTTTTTCACTGTTTTCTATTTAAATGTTATTGCTGCTGCAAATCCCTTGCACTTTTTCAAGACACTTCACATGGTAGAATTAATAAAGTATAAGAGTAACAAAATGTTAACTGTAAACAAAGATGTCCTGTTCTTCTTCAGCCCTTCACCAGAAGAGCCAAAAAGCTTTACTCTTTGAGACAGGTGTTATCCTCTTTTTTCAGTAAGAACTGGATCAAAGGTCAGAGGCTTTGAGGATGCTGAAGAAAAACAGCCTGCAGACCAGTCAACTGCTGTTAACCCAATGCATTTTCTCTCTCGTACTGGTCTGGAGAAAATAATAAACAACTGGTTTAGGACCAACATTCCTTTCATGCATCAAATCAGCTCTTCTTTCATCTTGCTGGGAAGCACAAAAACCCCAACACCCAGATAGGCAAATCACAACAAATGTTCTTACAAGATATCTCTGATACAACTGTTTGCTGAAAACATCTGTACAATCAAATACAGTCCCTTTGTGCAAAACCCAGCTGAGACTGCCTAGTCTCATGACCATGATATCATGATTCACAAACGGAAATGTACATCTATACAAAGGTCTTGAAGTAATCAAAATTCAATTTACAAATAAAGGAGACATAAAAGAGAAATTCTCTGGCCAGACTGGTCTCCAGAGTTTATTAAGCAAGAAGGCTTCTTTGCTGCTTGGGACCTTCAACTTGGGAGAACTTGTGCTTAATTGTGTGCATTACAGGTAGAGCATAGCAGGGCTCTCCAAGCAAACTACCACCAGCACCATAAGCTGTGATGTTTGATGCTCCCCAGAAAATAGAGTGGAAGGTCAGTACACACAGTTTTTAACCAGGCATGATTGAGCAGGGGAAGCAATTGCTATATTAATGCATGAGGCTTCAATAAAGCAGCGATAACGTGCTTGTTGCTTAAAGAAAGGACCGGAGCATCTGCAGTGCTTTAACCATAAGGAGAAGTATCTTGTGGACTGATGCAGTAACTTTACTAGAAAAAGTGAGACCTACACTCAAGTCCACGTATAAGCCTCTGGACCAGCCCCTCCTTATTTGAACATCACACCATTAAACTTAACATGTGTACAGTGGCTTTTCATAAAGCCCGACCTTTAAAAACAAGCCAGTGGTATCAGACAACAAACACCAACAAAATACTCAGTGTTATGGAGGGATAAAGGAGAAAATCCTTTTCCCAAGAGAAGGTCAGGCTTCAGGACTGGAAGGCAGTGACACCTGCCTCAGAGTACCTCATGGGCCACCAGCATGGCCTAACCAACCAAAGAGTTTATGAAATTTCCTTTGTAATAGAAAAGCCACAGACCATATTCTGTAGCCTTATAAGCCACCAGGACATCTACAAATCTTTGCAGCAGCTGGGGATGGAGAGGTCTCCCTCTGAAGATCGTGCCCATGTTAGTGCTTCAAGTGCAAGAGATGTGCTGGTAAGGGAAGAAATCTCCTCAGTTCATGGACACCCAGACACCCTCCCCTCCCCAGGGCTCCTCTGTGCTATGTAAGTGCAGCATGGGTGATGGATCCTGGCACTAACTCTACAGCGTGTGCACTGCCCCAGGCAGAAGCCCCAGTCTCACTGTTATTTCCTGCCAACCAACAGAAATTAGACATATCCAAATACCTCCTTAATTTTGCACCTTGGTACCACGCTGGAACATAGGGAGACCACGCTCTTAGACTTCCCTCCAGAACAATTCAGGGACAAAAAAGGCTCCAGACTTTCCACTGTCACAATAGCTAGTAACACAGCTGCTGCACACCCACCATATTAGCAGTGCAAGGACATCGAAGGAGCCTGGTCAATCCAAGTGACAGGGCTTGAGCCTGCATGTGGTGGGAGAAGCCAAAGGAAAAAGCAACACAAACAAAACCTCACCCCACACCCCCTGATTTCCTCCTTCTAAACAATACCATAAGAAACCAGATGTGCATGTTATTGCCTTTCTCCAGAAAAACCTCTTCTATTGCAGTTTTTCCTTCTCCTTTGTCACCCAAGTCCAAAAAAACATGGCAAAGAGAGACATGGTAAGCATTTCCCTCAACAGAGAAGGACAGATGCCTCAAAATATAATATGTACTGAGTACAAAGACTGATGGATGCCAAGATAAAAGGTGTATTTCCAGGAAACCAAAGAAAACACATCCTCTTATTTTACCTCTGATGGCTCATTCTCCACTGATCAGAGGATTGGGTTTTTTTGCTGTTATTTTACAGCTATAAAAAAGAACAGCATAAGGCTTTGACTACAGGCACTACAACCAAGATAATATAATTAGCCAAATATTTGTATAGGAGAATGATGGATGCTTTGTAACTCAGATGCATAATGATGGGGAATGAACAGCAAAGAGGCTGGTAAAAGGACTCCAGGGTAGCTTCTCCTCAACGCCTGAAGTGAACAAGAGCATTCAAGGGACAGGACACATAAGCAACCTACCCTAAAATCTAGCTGAACTCCTTCCCCTTTCTCTGTAGGTTAAGCCACAAGCCAGTCTTGTACAAGGCATGCTAGAAGCCTAACTAGAGGGTTTCAATGGCACTTATAAACTTCAGAGCCTTGTGCATGCCACACACTGAATTTTAGCTTTGAAAACAACAGAGCAACCATCTACTTGCTAAGCCCCTCATGTTATGTTTTAGGCTCGGAGTTGAGCCACCCCTCCAAATCCCCATGCAAATCGTCAGTCAAAACACAAAACAAACTCCCCCAGTTTACACGGGTAACAAGAACCTGTCCCCTGGCACAAAAACAACCTTCGCGTGTGCCCACATAATCAGCATGAAAGCAGGAGAAGACCCAGAAAGAGAAAGCACCCGCTGTGCAACTTGGTTTAGCCATAGCTTGCAGCTATGGTCCCCGTGATTGCTTTGAGAGCTGGTGTAATAGCAACATTGAAGGGATCATCGAGAAAGGCAGTTGGAGATCCTCCTCCTTGCAAGCTCTCAGGAGCCAGTCAAGTGCTATTCCTTCTTGCCACCTCTCAGGAGTTTTGAATCCACTGCCAAACCCATCTTTGAAAGTAAGTGTATTCATTAACCTTCAGGAAAATGCCTCACCAGATGAATTAAGTCAGGTGACATTTTATAGGCAGCAAGTCATTTTCCAAGAATGCTTCTGTACTCATTAGTAATAGATTGGGATAAAATCTCAGAGTTGTTCCTAAGGCTTAGAGCTGGAAGAAGAAATGAGCACACACTCATGATGAGGAATGGGAAAAAAGCAGCACCAGTCTCCCCCTCCACCGCAGAAAGTCAGGTTTCCTCTGAAAGATCACAGATGAGAAGCTCTGGCATGTTAAGAAATACATGTTTTACTTTTCTAATAGCCTTAGCCTATTATCCCCTAAATATCTGAGGCCAAACCTCTTAAATCATTAAGTTTCCATTCAGAATTCAAGCATGAAGAGACCAAACCAAGACTGAAAACTATACTCATTTCTCTTCTTCCCTGGGGGCTTTCTCCCTATACCACAAGGCTTCCCTCTTGAAAACCACTATCCCCAGCTCCCTAGACAGCTTCTCTGCATCAGCCTCCTGCCATCCCGTAATTGCCTGTATGGGGAAGCCACTGATTTTAACTCCACAGCAATGCTTCCCTTGACTTAGCTGCATGTGGGCAAAAGCCTGCACAACTTACTCCTCTGGCTGTCAGCCTTCTCCAGATAGGAATGTTGCTCTCTCTGCTGGTGAAGAAACTCTGCTCTTCATTTTCTTAAACTCAGTTTACTTTAAGTGGAGGTATGTTATGGCTGACTGATTAAAGATCTGAAGCATTTCAGTGTAAGAACATAGCTGTGCCTCTCTGCTGACTGAGGACAATCACTATTTCATGATTTCATAATAAATAGGACAGAGAAGAAGGTGTGTGGCCACCAGAATAACTGTTTGCTCTCATGAAGGCAATAAGATGTCATTTTCTGTATCACAATCTTCTTCTCTACTGTAGATATGAAAAACCTTTCCAAAAATATCACAAGAGCATTTCAACAAGATTTTTACAAATAGGTGATTATTAATCTGAGTGGAGCAGAACCACTCTTTAATAATAGGATCACATTTCCCTCTGCCAGACACAGAGCTATTTAGAAACTGAGCAATATACCACAAATAGAAATATTAACCAGAGCTCTTTGTACTAAAAAGCCACAGATTTATTTTTCCAATGTATGGACCATAAATATTGTTAGAGAAACACTGAACATACACCATCTGGCACACATCTTTAACTAGCACACCAGAGTTGTTAGCAGCTTTATTTCAAACACAGATCTGTTCTAATGAGGCCATCTCAGCTTCTAGAACTGAATTATATTGTTTTCAATACACAGCTGAAAAGCTTCCATTATAATTAATTTTTCTGCATTTTCAGAGCCGTGTTTGATTTCTAACATTTGGGCTACAAAGGCTAGAAGCTCAGCTGGCTAAAATCAAAGCAGCTTCAGGGCAGGAGACTTTCCAGATAGCAACAGCTTGTCTACCAGACCATACTGTACCGGCTGTTGGTGACAACTGGAAAGGGCTGTAAGAGATTGTGATGGTGACAAGGAAATAGTTAAAGCTTGGTCGAAGAGCTTCGGCTAGTTAAAAAGAAAAGCTCCACTAATACTTCCCAAACTTCCTTTTGCAAAGGGCGTACTATGTGAAAAGACAAAATATGCCACCTTTTCTGCTCCTCTGACTACACAGAGAATAACTGATACAAAAGGCAGGGAGAACCTTTTAAATGAAGAATTAAAAAGCTGGGATGTTAATTACACATCCAGTCTTTGTAAAGCAAAGGGGTTTATAAACAACGAATCCTTTCTGGCAAATGGAAGTGCTGGGGGTAAAGTGTAATTGCAAACCTCTGATCCCTCCCCTTGTTTCTGCAACCAAAAACCCGCTCCACATGTACTGCGTGCTCAGTCCCTACATTAGGAGCTCTCACTATGTTTAAGGTTTTTATTACAGAGTCCTGCAAAAACCTAATGAGCAATAAACTTCTTGTTGTCCCAGACGTCAGCAATGACCGTGACAAGGGTATTCTGAATAAGTTTCCCTGAATTACCCAGTTATTTAACAGTTGACTAGAATAAATATTGACTGTTCTTTGCACTGTCCTCTACAAATACAAATGCACCAAAGGGCTCAAAAGGCTAAGGAAAAAAAAGCAAAGTTGCTAGATAAATATGAAAAAGAGCTTGGTTATTTGCTCAGGGATTTTCTTGCTGCTTCAGATTTCCAGTATATAAAATAATGGCATTTAGAGAATCATCTTAAAGAAAGAAGACCTGATACTACTATGAAAACCTGAGTAGCTGAAGCTTTTGTTGGTTGGTTTGTTTTTAAAGGAATTGTCCAGAAGAAAAATCAAACCAAGAGAACACTTTTTCAGCCATGGCAAAGTTTTCTTTCCAGGAACATGGATAAACACACATACTCTGACTTGCATGGGTTTTGAAACGCCAGTGACAATTAAGCCTGGAGTTCTTTCCTGGATCTTCAGCTATACGTTTGCTGCTTCTCTCTCTCCTCTCCTCTTAAATTTTCAAGTGCAATCCCCACCTGGGAGGTTCCCTTTTTTAGGCACCCTGCTTGAGGCACCTTTCTTTTCACTTTCCAAGGTGCCTGTTTCCAAAAACATCATGAAAACCAACAGGGAGGGCAGCTGGGACTACCATGATGGGGCACCATACCCAGGACACAGGAAACATCAACAGAGAAGCAGTTCCTTTAATTCTACCACCCACAGAGTCCTTGGTGCTCAAAAGTAATATTGAGAGGCAAAGATAAAATCCAAGAGTTAACAGTTTCAGGAGTAACTGGATGCAATTAAATGCTCTGTGCTATTTTAGATGATGTTAAGAGCCACTTTTAGCCTGGAAAAAAATCTATGATGCGTGTATCAATTTCTGCTGGTTTACAGGTAGAAACCCCAACCTACACGCACAAATCCCCCTAATCTTACAAGCCAAGAAGTGTAGCAGCAGGAA
>NW_009911519.1:0-39746 GCF_000696875.1 Nestor notabilis | reverse complement strand
GAATACCAGTAACAGGAAGGGAAAAGGAAAAATCTTACAACTTTAGTTAAAAGAAAACCCTAAACACGCTGTTGAGATGATGGTCAGACTAACATTTTCTGTCTCTATTAGTTGCCCTACTGACAGTGTGCATCTGGTGAGCCTTAGCTAAGGGCAGCACTCTAGGAAGAGAAGATGCTCTTTCCGTGATGCTTCTCTCTGTTCTGCATGAACATATCCATGGAATTTTGAGAGGCAAATGAATATAACCCCTCAAACGAAAACTATGCATGTAATTCTAAGATACTGCACACACTAATATAACATTGTTAATAAAACATCAGCTCGAACAAAGCACTTTTCATAAAGATCAGACACCAAAAGATTCTTTTAATGTTTTCAGAACCAGTTTTAATCTCACACTTAATGAGATGCATTTCACTTCTCTAGAATTCCAGCCCTTTCCAAATAGACTAACTTAAAACAAAAGGAAAGAAACTTCACTGGCTTCAAAGTCACTCCAGCTGCACAGCCCAGCTGGAAGGAGACAGAAGGCGTTATTCCCCATCCACTCCTTCAGGGGCTGGAGGAGTCCAGTGTTGTTCTTGATGGTTTGATATGTGGAGGGGGAGGAGAAGAGATGCAAAGTTAAGAGTCATCAGAAGGTCAGACACAGGGATGACAGGGTGGGAGCCCTCCCTCAGACACTGCTGTCCCCTGAATACCAAAGAAGCACATCCAATGTTAGATGCTCTCCTGCTGCTGGCTCTGCTGACAGGCTTCATCAGATCCTGTGGGCATTAGCAGGAGCGAATCCATTCACTTAGTGGTGCTTTAGTACCAGGCCCCCATTTAAATAGGTGGAATTTTAATTAAAGACAGAGAAAAAAAATGTTAATCTCATTATTAACCGCGAAGGGGAAAACCCACTAAGATGAAAGCCTTGTTTTCTAGGGGCTTGAGAAGAATTTCACTACGACTGGCACGTGTGGTGCTTTTCACTGGTCTCTCTATCCACCCTTCTCTTCAGGAATACTGGGTCAGTGAGGGATTTATTGTCTGGGAAGGGATAACATCATGCTCTTGTCACTACCCTTGTACTAAGTACCAGCAAAGCCAAAACAAGAATGCATATGAACAAGTAACTTAACGTAGTAAATCAATAAAGTTACCCAAAACGCACCATCCTCATGATGGTCTTTGCAGTGTTATTTCAGAAAGCATTTTTGTGAGGCACATGCCAAAGCACATTACACAGACACGTGGCAGATAATAAATACAGTAAGAAAAGAAAGCGCAACTATAGCAAGTGATGACAAACCTGCTCACAGCTGAGTGAATCAAAGAACACCACTCTTAACATCTAAAAATACAATCTTTCACATAATTGCATCATCTTAAGGGTTGCAATGTTTGTTATGCTGGCTTATATATGCAATGAAAGTAGACAACAGAGCCAATGTCAATAACTGGATTACTTTGAAATTTAAGTCTGTTCTTTTGTTAAGGAAGTGAAGAAAAATCCTCAACATCCAAACATTCTGGTGAAACTTGAAATTGGCTGATGGATGGGAAAAGAGGACCAGGTTACAGAAAGAAAAAGGAAGTACGTTGAACAAATATTCAGGGACTACTCAAGCAATTTATATTACTCAGCTGTGAAAGCTCTTATTCACCTGACTTGGAAGCTTTAAATAGTTCTGACCACCAGGGAGTAAATGAAACGAAGTATACATGATAAGGTTTGTAAACTCTGGCCTCAGAGCTCCCTCTGGAATCAAAGAAAGAAGAGAATGTGTATCACCTAAGAAACCTTGAAGTGTCCATTTGTGCCCTTGCTTTGTAGGTTTATCTCCTCTTGACTTAAACCAAGAACAAGATTAGACTCAACAATTAAAACCTTGTCAGTTTGTTAAAGCACAGGACCATTTCCTGCTCCGTATTTCAGAACTTCGGGATTCTTGAACTGCAGCTTAGATGCAGCTGCTGTAGGAAGAGACTCTGATGCCCATGAAATGAAAATAAAAGACTTGTCTGGGAAGTGGAATAGCACCCATTTCATCAGAAAGGGTTCTGTGCTGGCAAATATCAACCAAACCACCTTGTAAATAGAGTGGGTTTATTTGCATTAAGCAAACATTAGATAATTTTCTATCTGATGAGTTATTTCCACGAAAATGTTAGGTTTAGGGTTCTTTAAATGCTCTGAGCAGATGAACAGAAGTAAACATTTTATCAGCTATGTAAAAAATGCACATTGCAAGTACTCTATAAAGAGCAACAGCACATATTTTGGCTAAGCTACCCTGTTAATTTTTGCTGTATATCTTTCTTTGGCACTAAACTGGTTACATCCAAGGGTTATTACCCAAGACTAGAACTTCATGTGTGCAGCTCAACACTATTTAAATTAGAAGTCTTAATTCATTTAAAGAATTTAATTACATTCTCTAAACAATGAGCTGAGAATTGTGCTTGGGAGATGGTTGTGGTTAACATCACTTGACCACCGCAAAAAGAATACATGAATTTTATATCATTTCATCATTGCATCTGGTTCAGCAACATTAATCCAAACCTTCCCTGAAGTCTAAAGCCATTTCCAGGAGACATCTGAAACGTAACAATATTCTTGTGTAATAGACTGGATGAATTATGTCCTAAGTGGGTGTGCAGTTTGATACCAATATATTTTTTCCATCAGTGGCAACTGCCATCTGCGCAGAAACAAAAGCTCCAAAGGAATAAATGTTATCACCAGACGTCATCCCCTGGGATGCAGCCTCAGAAATGATGTTTTCCTCCTGCAGTGTGGAAAGTTGTTCAGCGTGCACCATCTCTGGGAGCATTGTGGACAGCATGTTCTTTTGCTAACATAAGAAACACACTTAGTAAATGATGGGGCTTGCTTTCTGATAGCTAAAATATGCCTCTCACCTTGAACACAAGAGGATTCACTAAGGCAACTGGATGCACTTAAGAAAAGCCAAGACCAGCTCTAAGAGAAACACAAGGCAATTGTGACTAGTGGTTCTACTACTGGTGCTTCAGGTGGGTTTTGGGGCTATAGAAGAGAAAGAGTAAAGGTTCAAGAACTCTTGTTTCTCACATCGTGCAAATCCAGGACAGCTCTTTCTGCATGCCCTCACATCCAGACTGCCTTCCAAAACATTCAGACTAAAAGTTTAATTAACAGATGGCTTACACATTATTTAAGACATTAAAACTGACGTAAGACGGACAAAGTGTCCTCCCAACATGCCCAAAAGCCCAGCAACGCACCTGGGTTTTGGGCGCAGCAACAAAGACGTGGGACAGGCCACCCCAGGAGCTGTGCTGCCTAGTCCTTTCCCCTCCTTCAGGACCACAGCCCAGAAGACCCCACAGGGCCCAACATAAGCTTCTTCCTGGTCACAAACATACTCCAGACTCACTTGCAGCACACACAGGGAGGGGACAGAGCTCTTTTGCATGCCTACCTTCCCTGTCTTCAAGAAAAGCCCCTTCAAAACATTTTAAGCAAACATTAGTCTAATTAGTGTTTAACTACAGCAGAAGTCACTAGCTCTATTTGGGGTGTTTTAGCTTAAAACCCCCAAAGAATAAATGCTATTTGTCTGGCACAAGAACATACACACAGAGGAAAAGCTGGTGCATGCAATTGCAAAGACTTTACAGGCCCAAATGTCCAACTGCTCATCCCGAACCTGATTTCAGAAGAACACAAACCAATTGTACAACAGAAAGGCAAATCTGGGGTTCAAAGATCACACAACTGTATTCTCCTGCTCATTTGCCCTAACATGGATTACTTACTGCCTTTTGCTTCCTCTTCTCCACTAAGCAGCACAAAGCTCCTGACAAAAAGTAGATCTTGTGATTTGTCTCATCCACAACAATTTTTCCAGTGGCTTACCTATAGGTTGGCTGAATTACCTATGTTATATCTGAACAGTAAAACCAAAGCCACAGGTTATCCTCAAGACATGCTAAGGAAGTCTTGATTCTCACCCCCCTACAATCTCCAGAAGACCTGCATCAGGATTCCCAATTTGTTCTCGGAAATAGCTTTCATCTCTCCCATTAGTACATGTTAAAGATCTACTGCAACTGCACTAGCAGAAGCAGATAATTAGGCTAAAGCTGCAAATTTGGCAAACTTCCAAAAAAAAAGGAAACTTCTTTTCTATAAATAAACAATTTCCCATAATATAAATAATATATAACATAAATAATATCCCAATGCTATGTTTTAAATAGTGGATTAAGAAGAGGAAGAGCTTTTCAGTCTTTCTTTGCACTGACTATAATACCCTTCCCAAGCCCCCAGTTTGCTTCTGGAGCACAGCAGCAGCACAAACCCCACAGGGACCAGGGTCCCTGTGCCAGCAACTGAGGGCAGCTGTAGTGGTGGCTTGGGGGTCAGAAATGGGGTTAAGTAGGCAGAGTGCAGGTGGGGCAGTCACATGAAAATGTGATTTCTGCGTGCAGCTACAGACTACAGATGCACAGGTTCACCATGGGCCTCCAGATCACTCAGGAGCTGTTTGCTTGGCGTCCAGAACATACATTATTGGCACAGTCTTGTTCAAATATATATGCTTGTTTTTATGGGGGATATGCATTCATGTTTTCAGCTCCAAACCCAGCCGAAGAGGGAACAATCCATGAAGCCATGCCAGCATCCACACCCCAGGCCAGCCAGCATCACTGGGATGAGACTAAACCTTGCACACACCAGTGGAAGGGAGCGATTGTACACCAACAGGAAAGGATGGGAGCATACCTGTGCCCACTACAAACCTTCCACCAGCCTGCATTTTTGGACACAGCAGTCCCAGTTTAGTGGCAGGACATGGAAATGCAGGAGAAAAACCCTTAGTGAAATTTTGCGGTTGATAATCTCAGCTCTAACCATGGTCAGCAGAAACTGCAGAGAACAGACATATACAGGATAATTCTTGTGCATATTTTTTTGTAGTACACATCCAATTCTTTGGTTTGAGTAATGCCACGAGGTGATTACTGCTTGCAATAGAAACCTGCAAAACAGATGCTACAATCCCATACTTTTTTATTTCTTTGAAGAGAATGCAGAAATGCAATTTAAGCTTTCAAACAACTCACTGGTTCTATAGAAAGAGAAGGAAGAGCTAGTTAAATACTTGACTTGCCAAATAGTCCTTTCACAGGGTAAACCAAATACAGAAATAAACATCAGCATTTCAGAAGAGGAGTTCAAACTGTAGCTCTGAAAAGACTCAGATTTAGCATAAAGTATCAGACTGGATCTTTTCTTTCACATATGTCACAGAAGGAAAGATTTGGTAATCACAGCGGTTTCTCGCACTATAATGGACTTGCTTGACTGTACCGTACATGCCCATAGGTGTTCTACTGAACTATAATTTACTCTAAAATGTAGCATTACCTTAACAAAATAACAGCCTCAGATTTTATTTTTAAAGTTAAAAAGACCAGGCAATTCACTTGGAAATTGCACTAAAATTTTCTGTATTTGATGTGACACGTGTACAAGCTGCTCACTGCCTGAAAACAAGGAATTGCCTTGGGAAGAGAATACCTTATCCGAGAGCTGCCCACTGGAAGGTGAGCCTTCATCTGCCCACCAAGACCCACCTTCTCAGTGCATGAAGATATCAAACAGACAATGAAAAAACAGTCATAATCGGATTAGTGATAGATTTTTAAGCCCCTGAGGGGGGAAAAATACCAACAGCCTACCAAAAAAAACCAAAACCCTGGAGGCTTTTCTAAGTATTGTATATGATACTGTATACAAAACTGCATACAATATTCCCTCGCCCTTTGGAGCCAAGCCTGCTGTGTTGTTTGGAAGAAGGGCAGACTGAGGGCTAACCAGCTTCGAATGAGTTCTCATTAGGTCTTTGCTGTCTCAGATCCATGCATCCTGCTAGCTGAAGAAATGGAGCCCAAAGAGAAGTTGGCAAAATCATTGAATGTTTGCTTTTCCCCTCAGTGCAGTGTCACTGCATATATTGTATGGCACAGTCCACCTCTTTCCCCAACGTACTATTACTTCCAAGCATCAGAAACACTTGAATGACAAATTCTAAGTAAATACTACAACCAAAACATCCACTGCCTCATCTAAATTTATCATAATATTGCCAGCATGCTTCAAAGTAGAGGAAAGGAAGGAAAAGATAAAGGTTTCTGCAATGATTAATAATGAAGTGCTCTTATCTGATTGTCCTGTACATGAAACATACCCAAGTAAAATTAGCATTTAATATCTATAACTTCTGGGTAGTGAAGACTTCTTCAATCAACATCACACAAAATTACTGGTGCTGCTGGATTAAAGCATGTACGTAACGCTCTGGGGGTCTCGCATGCAGGCAAGTTTCCAAAGCACTGGCGAGATGAACGGGATGCTTTATTGCCATAGTTCTGGGGGTTTTTTTTCCTGTTGTTACTGTTGTCTTTAGGGAAAAGAAAAAGTTTCCAGATGAAAATATGCGTGAGTGTAATGGAAATGACATGCAGGCCACAGCTTCCCTCCCCCATTTGGCTGTCAAATTGAGCTCAGGCTAGAGCAGCCCAGCAAACTGCATGGGGAGGGTGAGGGGGAGGGTTCAAGTGGGCAGGGGAAGCAGTGAAAGCCTAAATAAACTTTGACTATTAGATAACAAGGCTATTATTGCTCTGTAAGACTTCCTGAATGGCCTAGAAAAAACAGAGACAGTTCTTGTTCCTGCCTGAACGAAAGGAAACACGAGGATGAGTGCTCAGTATGTCAATTGAAAACTGTTTCCTTCCTTCCTTCTTCCTCTCTCTTTTCCTCTAATTTTTTGATTCGTTCTTTTTATTTTCCTACTTAAAACCCACACTGCAAACTTAGCCAAAGCCAAAGTTACATAAAGCAACAAAAACCCAACTACTAAACCTTTAAGTTTCTATTTCAGGACATAAACCACACATATTTCACCAGCAGCACCCCATCAGGGAGCAGCCACAGCTCCCCAGCAGCATCTCTGCATCCTGGCAGCAGCCACAGCAAACAGAGCAAAGACAGGAGCCGTCCCTGGTAATTAAAAGAACTAAAACTCTGTCCCTTCCCGTACCTTTTCCCTCCAATACATCACCTCTCTGCACAAAGACATTTAATTCTTTCAGAACTTCACAAAGGTTTTTGCTCACTTAAGTCACCTCAGTCAAGGATATTCACTGTTGTTAACCTCTTTGCTTGCATACATGATATTGTTGGTATGTGAAAGCTGTTAGACTCATTAGGAAAGCATCTACACCAGTGATATATAATTACAATTCCTCAGGCTCAAGACAGATGCTCCAGACTGCCACGAAAACACTAACTTGTGCTGTTTCTAGTCACTGTTCTCTTTTAAGGTGAAAGCAATGAGAAGTAGATCACTCAACGCCACATTTGGAAGATAGCATGTCTTAGGTGTGGAGTCCCGGCTGATCTTCCTCTTCTGACCCATTACAAACTTCTCTTTTCTTCCCTACCTCTTCCTGGTCCCATCAAGCCCTTCCCATTTGCTGTGAGCTCCTGCTCTGGCTGCTCAGCTTGCTCCATCTACATGACAGCAACTGAGACCACCTCACTGCACTGCCTCTCAGGCAATGCTAGTCTCCTCCCCAAACCTCCTCACCAGCTTTTGTACCACGATGTGAATTTTCTACCTAGCAGCCTCTGCTACTGTGATCTGACAACATCTGTATTTTCCTCTTCTTTCCACACTCCTTGTAGTGTTCATACTCTTGCCCAAACCACCCACTTAAGTAGAATTTTTCAGTTCTTCCCCAGCTCCCCACTGCTCTGTACTTTCTTTATAGGCACTTCCCATTCCTTCCCCACTCATTCACTTCAAAGCCTTTTTCCTTGCAACATTCAGTATAAAATCCCACTGACTGCAACCATCTCTGGCAAAGGAAGGGTGGGCTGGATCTGCACGGGACTCCTCACACCCTAACACCAGCTTCTCCATTTTGAGCAGCAGGCTGGCCACTAGATTGACTGGTGCAGACCACTGAACAGGAACATCAAACTGGAAGGTACTGGTCTTGAACTGGAACTAAGGGGACAGCCTCTACAAAGGCCTCCCATGTCTGCACTCAGAATTGAACAGAAAACACGCAGCTAACACAAACATACTCATCAGAAAGGAAAAAAGACCAAACCCCTTAAATACCCCAATTTTGATCTAGTGGCCTTAATACTTTGCTTCTCACTCGAGCAGGGAATATGTTGAAAAACCAGAACTGTAGAGGAAGGGAAAGAAGCT
Organism: Nestor notabilis; assembly: GCF_000696875.1. Lineage (NCBI taxonomy): Eukaryota > Metazoa > Chordata > Aves > Psittaciformes > Psittacidae > Nestor > Nestor notabilis. The sequence goes on along the minus strand of NW_009911519.1, from coordinate 31,476 downwards.
CCAAACCCAGGAGACCACATGAAGGCATTGAGAAGCTAACAGAGAGCGCACAGATAGAGGTTTCTGAAATGCAAAACTGAGCTTGTGGCAGATGAGATTAATGCTTAAACAGATCATTATTTAATTTTTTATAACTCCGTTCTGATATTCCCCCGAATTGTTCCTCCTAAAATACCTGCCTCTGGATGGGAAAATGAGCACCCAGAGGGAAAAAAAATAAAGGAAAAATGGACTGAAAGCAAAATTTGCATGTGTATTTTAGTAAGCCTCCAACATAAAACATTCACCAGCCATGAGCTCATCTGAAACCTTAACGGGTAGAAAAGTCATTCTGCAGCACTGGAAAAAGTGATGCTAGTTTACTTTTAAGTGACTTTAAGAAAAGTCTAAGCTTGTCTCCTCCAGTTCCAGCATCGTCCTAGGAACACTGAAGAGTTAATTCAGGAGCCCTTGGTGCTGGTAAACAGTATTTTTCCTCCTTAGAGACTGTTTAATTTTTTTGTTCCCAGAAAGGCTGTCATTACATAAACAACAGGGTTCACGTAGGAAAAGACAGACATCTTTCAAGCCTGAACAAAGAGAAAGCAATTCCAAAAGCTCCTAAAATGAGCAACTGAACAAGAGACGAGGTCGTCAGATATGACTCAAGGTCTGACACACTCCTCCAAGCCCTAATGACCAACCTCAATGGTGCTCAATGGGGAAAATAAACCTTTCCAGAGAAAACAAAGCCCTTACAGGCAAAACAGGTGAGGAAAAAAGGAAGTAAGGTTTGCTGGTGAGTAGCCCTGTCACTGCGTCCTGCAGGTCTGAATCAAGCCTCAACATAGCCTGTGGTTTGGAAGACATCATAGGGTACCTGTGATGAAGAGATTGATATGCTGCAGACCTGTGGTGAGGCCAAAATAAAGGAGCCAGACGTGCTTGTGTGAGCTGCAGGACACCAGCTAGCATCTAGTGCTCGCACAGGTTGTAGCATTAAATTGCTACAACAGTTGATAACCAGCTCCTCTTGTTCTATCTAGCGGTATAGGACCAGACCCTGCAAGTGTATTCATGGGGTGACCAGGAGAGGGTGAAAAGCACCAGCATGTTGGCTTTGGTCTTTGGCCTGCAATGAGTTTTCTGTCCTAAGAGCTGGCTCGTAAATTCTTCTAAGACACAAGATTGTTGTGCCACCTCCTGTGTGCACCCAACACTGGTGAAGCCTAACCTACAGGCTTCATAGCATATTGAAAAGCAAGGACCTGTGCTGCAATTGAAGCCTTCGGGGGTACTCAGAGCTCATCAGGGCTGCTCTGAGAAAGCAACTGCCCTAAAAATGATGGGTCCAGACCAGCAAACACACTAGAAATCAGTTGTCACAGTCTTGGCTGAGAAGTTGCAATTACATATCAAGTCTGCTTAAGTGCTAACAGTGCCATTACCAAGTATATTACCTGCCTTTTAGGAAGAACCACCTGTTAGAAATCCTCCATACAGATGAAATCTTGAAATGGCTGCCCCTATATTCAAGCCTAGAAAGAACAGTCCCATCACAAATGCCTAAGTGTTTTTGAGTTGAGAGCATCACCACAAAGAGAAGGCGTAAGCAAATTTGACAAAAATAACTTCAGAAAGAGACATTCTTTGCAGTAAGACATTCTTTGCACCATACCTTCCTGATGAAAGCATTTCAATGTAAGGAAAACAAAAGAAAACAGAGATTTTCTATGTTCTATTTTTATTAGACCTCCCCGAGCAAAGGATGCTCACTCCAGGCTTGTGGGAGCAGCACATCAGTAAAGTGAGGTTTTGATGTGCAGCTTTGCATCCATATTACTTGGAATAAAAATTCTTTTAAGTGCACTAAGAGAAATACTCTTGACAATACACTGTTAAAGTTAACCAACTTGAAAAGGGAAAAGAATATGAAAACAGGTTTGAACTGGCTAATAAAATTTTTCTGGTTGAATGCATTTACCGCTCTGCTCATTTAGATGAAAAGAATGCCCTCCATGGAGTCTTATTAGTCTGTATAACTGAGGAACTTAGTCAAAACTAAATGAATAAAAGAAATAAATCCTAGCCTTTACTCTAGTTTCTTGTTTCAAGCTATCTGAGCAGCACCTTTCCTTTTCTTGTCCTCAGCCCCCTGAAGCAGTGGCAAGGTACCCTCTTCCACAGGGTTCATCGTTGCTTTACCTAGATAATTCTACCAAATGAAGCTGAATCCCAATCCCAGTTTTTCACCAAGTGCTATTATCACGGGAATGATGTAAATGGAAATGTAAGAAACAGATTGCACCCCTTCTAGGAAGCAGAATTAAAAACAAAACCAAATCAACAACAACCAAAACAACAACCCCCCAAAAATCGCACAAAACTCCACAGACCCAGATGTTGATAAATAATGTACACCAACATATTGGAAAGTTCCAATGAGAGATGTAAGTGCTCAGAATCCCTTGGGACACAGTTCATACCACGTAAATTTGAACAAAATACATTTTCCAGATTACTGAGGGTAAATTATAAGGATGCCTGATGAAATTGCAAGAATAGAAGGTAGGATCTATTTGCAAGGTTGCTTCTTTTTTGATGTCTGCCCATGCTTTATTTATTTTCCTCACTGTAAATGCTCTCCCACTGAAGCCACTTGGTGTCAAACAGAATGTTAAAGACGACACCTGAAGTCTAAAGCACAGGAAAGCCACAGCTCCGTTCAGCATTTCCAACTCCGCAACAGGAGGATGCTGCACAATCTAAAATGCAGGATTATTGGGGGGTTTAGCCTGTCAGAGCATGGTTACCTCCAGCCCTTTGAGGACTGTCTTCTTCACTTCTTTCTCCAAGCCCGTTCTTATCGCCAGCCCAACTCAAAGCATTGCTTTTTCTCCATGCCCAACACTTTCATCTCCTAAAACACCACTTTCATCCTGTGCCAGTGGGACCTCTTGCTGTTCTCATAGCTAAGAAACGCCTCTTTCTAAGGATCCTCAGGAGAAACGTAGCTAAAATGCTGTAGTTAATGATATGGATGAGGAAACACTACCTCTGTGTTCCAGACTGGGTCCCATCACACATTGGGTAAGTAAATTGCTCTCCGTATATCTTTACAGAGCCAGGCACAGAAGAGTCGAATCCAGATTGGATTCACTAATGCTTGCAAAGCAGTCATCGATTGTAGCTGGCAAGTGTTATTAATACCTTATTACAGAGAAGACTGGTTTTGCTGCAGACACGTCTCTCTTCCTCTCCACGGCTGAGGGTTTGTGAAATAACCAGCTAACTATCTGACCTAAAAATCTCAGCAGCCTCAGTGAGACCCGCTCTAGTCCTGCCATGCTGTGGGACAGAAATCTCACTTCATGTCATTTAACAGGCTCAGCTACAAAAAGGTAACAAATTGCTTAGAGAACCGTGCAAAGCCCGATCAGCACGGTGGTGGTGCATGTCTGCAACAGAGCACACAGACTGTGAGCCATGCGAAAGACTGATGCGATCTTGAAGCGAAACACACCCAAACTACAGACTAGTAAATTAAAAAGAGCTTGTGTGGGCAAGTCAGCCTCATTCCCTCTGGTTTTTGTAGTAGGAAAAATGCCATTATGAAGTGGCTGAAGCGAGTTAAACACCTTTTAAGTGTGTTCTAGCAATTAGTGGTATTATGGAAAAAAATGCTTGGCATGTTTGAAAGTTGTCTTATTTAACTACAACTCCAGTGTTTAAAGTATTAATAGCTGCCTATGCCGCTCGTTCCTACATGCTTACATGCTTTTCAAATTGCATTTGGTAAAGCTCAGTCCATCTGTTTTCCCACACTCCGTCAGCACATGCAAGAAAGTGAGCAGAAGCTACCTATGGTAGGGTTGTATTTTGTTCAGAACTTTCTGCTTGCATACCAGAAATTCAATGCTAATTCAATATGCTTTGGGGGCATTTGAACTACAAAGGAGGGGGCTCAGGAAGGGGAAGGGAAGAAGGCCGTTTTCACTCATCAGGATACACACACTTAAGAGATGAAAAAGTGCCTGGGAAGGATTTGCACATCGCCAAAGCCATTGCCTACCAGTGCCTTTCGACTCCAGCACAAACATGTTGCAGCATGACAATATTATGCACCAGCAACTGGACAAGTGGCTGCTAATTCACTGCACTGACTTCAGAAACTATAAATTTTCTTTTCAAACCCATCCAACAGGACAAAGAAAAGTCTGTTTGAGATTCATCACAAGTCCCAGGCTGATGGCTAATTTGTATGAAAATGGGTATGGTGCTTCCTGTAAATAGCTCTTCTCAGATGCTCTGTAGGTAAGTGGTCTGGGAAGGCTTTGAAAAGAGATCACCCCCAAAATCAGCATGCAGAGAGTCTAGAAAGAGACAGATGTAGGCCCAGAAGGGATGGTGAGAAGTCTTCCTAAGAGAACCAAGAACCACCGTGGAGAAGGAGCAGAGGCAGAAAAGGAGGATGTGCCAGGGCTATGGCTTTCCAGGGGAACTCTTCACCAGGCATTTGTCCTTGTTCACTGCTGTCCTGCTGCTCCATCCCTGCCTGTCCCTACAAGGCTGGCTGGCTGCCACCCCCTCCACTGCACCAGCGCAACTGTTTGAGCAGCCATGTTCTGTAAACCAGATAAACAGGTCTGGCTCCCCCTCCAAAAAAACCAAACCATCCCAAACCATTTTAATTGCAGGCTATTTTTAAATTCTCCAGTGTTACACAATGCGGCAGGTATAAGTGAGGGGGTGGCACTTATTAGCACAAGGTTAAGAGCCATCAGAGAATAAGGATGCTCTTAGCAGGAAACATCAGTTTTGTCAGATGAAACGTACGGCCTCACTTTCTCCTCCATTAGATTTCACCATGGCTGCTTTGTCTGTCCTTACTTTTAGGATGGCCTGATTTTGCATATTAGCCTGTGTGCTAGCATAGAGATTTTAAATTACTACTAATTTCTTCAAACTTCTACATTTTAACTTATAAAAACACTTAAAAAAATCTACCGACTCGTTGAAGAAAGCCAATGAGACACACAATTTTTCAGGCATTTTTGTTTTTATAGTCTCCTTTGGAAGGGATTTATACCAGAGTGCACAACCTACATCAGATGCTAGCCAGGTATTGAATGGCCATCACTCGTATTATCAAACTGTCTGAAAGTACCTGGGAAAAGACACTGTGCTTCACAAAGCACAGACAGAACAAAGACAGAGGCAAATGAACTGGCACTACCATCCCTGGAAGCAGTTTTAGGTGGATAAATAAAGCAGCTATCACTTACATCCTTTGTATATGAGACTTTGGAGGCCTTTTGGAAGCAGAAATTATTTTCAAAATCCATGCAGGAAAAAAATTGGAGTTGTCTCACTAAGGTTTTTTTGCTAACATAATTTATCATCTTTGTTACGCATCATGGCAGATGAGCTGCTGAGCACTTATTATTAGAGATCAGAATGGATATTTAAATTACTCACTCTGTTACAGATGGGTTTCTGGTGATGCAGGTGGGATGCTACACATATTTGCTATTAAACACACAGGCATCAGTCACCTGCATGTGCTCTGGATGCCATCTGAATGTCAACCAGCAACCCCGAAATGAAGCTCAGAACAAAAAATTCCTCCCATCAATACAAAGGTCAAAACCTGTCCTCAGGCAAAGTGTAGATTGTAAATGTTTTTCCCATTTAAAGCTCTTGAGTTGTAACACACTGAATTCTAATGCAGCGATGGGTTGTGCTTCAGGACTAAAGGTCATTGTTATAAAATATGGGTCCCTACTTGATTCCTATATCCCCAACCATATATTCATTTCCACTATAAAGTTTTCCAGTAGTTTATGCCAAAGTAAAACCTGCAGTAATAAAAAAGGGTCCCCGTTCAGCTTTTAGTCTTGCTGGGAAAGTCCTTATGGAAGCATTTAGAAATATTCTTTGGCTAAAGATTTTGATATTTGGTTCAAAGAATAATATCCCAGTCCTGTCGGAGCCCAGACTTTGCAAAGTTGACTGCCTGCTATGTTTAAACAAAAACTGGTTTCCAAAACCTCTGTCACATTGACTGAAGCATGGAGCCACACTGCTTGACTGATGCATTTTACTTCCCTCACCATCCCTTGTCTGGAGCTCTTCCTGTGGCACTGGGAGGTAGTCACAGCTCCGTAAACTTTTGACTCCCCAAAAGAAAAATCCCCACACCTTGTGGGATTTCCCCACCATGCAGAGTGATGGAACTTCAGGGCAAGCAAAACTCTACTTCCACTGTGTTTATGTTGAGTGGCATGGAAACTCAGAGTCATTGAGTCAATTAAAGGAGTTTAGTGTCACTGTGATATTCCCCCCACCCCCCATTGTTAGGTTTTTTACATACAAAGGGGGAGGAGGAAGCTCTGCAAACATGGGAGACAGTTATGACTTCTTCCTTCAGCTGTTCTGCTGCTGCTTGCAATCAACTTTTAGGAATAGAGTAAACTGGAAACACGCTATACTATGACACACAGCCACAGAGGTTTTTTCCAAACAGCCTGGAAACAAATAATGCCAGGAAGACTGTAAATGTAAATGGCAAGAGAAGACTTGGAGAAGCAGAACTGTATCATGGTGCAAAATGAGCGCATTCACAAGAAAATCCAGAAAGACAGATTACTGAGCTGCAGTAACTAAAATAACATTTCACTTCTGTGTGCTTGGTTCACTTTTGCTTATGGATAGTGCAGAATCTAGTAACAACCTGGACCTTTCAGCCTGCTTTCAACATCTAGTAGCAGGCACCGGATGCTGGTGGAGCCTCATAGCACCTTCAACTCCAAACAACCCTAAAACTTGTGTCTGTTAAAATGTTAGCAGAGAACAGCCAGACTTTCATTCAACGCTTTCATAACATTGGGCAGGTTGTAATTTGCTGGGAACAGGATGAGGCTATCAAAGCAGCAGAGGGGGATTTTATTCACCACTATTTTTCTTCCTAAGCCCAGTGCTCGCTTGAAAATGTATGACTTTATCTAGGAGAGATTTTCATTCACAAGCAATTTGTCATGCAACTCCAAACTCTAGGATTGTATTGATTCCAGACTGCAATTGCAGTTGTCAGCAGCACGGGCTCCTGCGATCTGTTAAACACATTCCTCGAAGGTGGTTAGTATCCTCCCTTCTTCTTTCCTGTGGGAAAGACAGTCACAACGGACTCTCACTCACCATCCTCTGGAAGGCTTTGCTAGGACGGTTTATTATCCTAAAGCCATGGCGGTCTCTTTGCCTTTCCTCCATGTGATTCTGCCTTGTACCAGAGCCAGCTGGGCTGGCTGGTGCCTGGCTGTAGCCTGCTGACTTACGGGTATCATGCAATAGGGGCTGGAAACTCAGTGCTCGACACCTCTGACACCCCTGGGACAGGGACAACACAGCCCCAAGGGCTCCCACAGCATCAACGGCAGCCAGTAACCCCAGCCCAATTTGGACACAAGTATGAATCAGACTCTTGATGTATCTAAACCCAGGGTAAGAAGATTTTTTCTTTGTTCTTAGTATTTTTCCCCCCTTTTCAATGTGTTTAGCAGGACCATAGCAAGTTATCAGCAAAATGCTTCGTCTCCCACATATGGCCAAAGAACCAGAAGCCTGTCAGTTGAGTTGCTGTTACTTGCTGCTGCCTCACTTAGCTTTTGCTGCAGCAACAAATCCAGCCTAGTTCTTCTTAAGAAAAGGCCATGAGTTACACACAGGATGGAACAGACCCATTCCCGGGACCCTGCTTCTTCCAGGAGTTTTTCCATTGCAAATTAAACCCTTTTTCAGACCCAACAGTAAGGTGGAATGAGGTATAAGAAATCATCTGGGCTCCTCAGCCAGCCGCACCTGGCAGTGGGCCACTGAGAAGCAACTGTACTGGGCTGATTTGCACCAGCTGAGGCTCTGCCAATAACCCTTTTAAGGATTTGGAAGGAGTCCCTGTGAACTAATAGGCTGAGGGATTTTAATCCGAGTGAAGGGGAAGGGCGATTCTGTCTGACCTTTGCCTCTTCTGAAGGAGGGGGAAGGAAAGTGGGAACAGTGGAGCTGAAACGATTCGCAACAAAAGCAGGTTTCAGCATACAAAAGGTATTGCCTGGAAAACAAAGCTGCTGCAGCCTAAGCCAGCATTCCTTCATACCAGAGACATGAATAATATCAAATAATACATGCAAGGAAAACACGCATCATTCTGATGAATCCTCTGTTTCCTTCCCCCTTGCAGCTCACAACTATGACCAAGATCAAAGATGAGGCTATGGCTGGTGTGTAGCAGAGACTTTTGTTTACTACTTTTAAATAAAAATGCAACAAAGATGCCAAAAATAACACTCAAAGTATCTGCATCAAAACAGTCCCACCAAGAGTGCAATGTGGACAAGTGGCACAAGGGCTAAACTAATGATGGTCAAAGCCTGAGAGGGATTACTTGGCTTTGTTGTAAGAAACTCCTTTCTAAGCACTTTCTTCTTGCAACGCTGCTGAAATTGTTGCTAGCAATGAAGCAAAGTAAAAACAGAAGAAAATTTGGACCTAACATGGTCTCAGCAAGAGAGGGCATTAGCTGGCAATCTGCACAGCATAGCAGACCCACAGAGTTCATGGCAAGCTCTGCCAGAAATGTAATGCATATATAGTCAGAAATGTAACGCATATATAGTCAGCCCTTCTGCAAACTGTGTCGTTTGCCTTTAATTAATTTACTGTCATATTATCTAGCTATACTCAATGCTCTTTACAGGAACTGCTACGGATACCACAGTAATCATGATATCATCGAGGGCAAACGGCATGTTTTAAGAGCAGCCACTTGAGCTGCAGCTCTCTTTAAAAAACTAACTCAACTAGAGATAAGCTTTCTCCATAGGCATCATATGCTTGGCATCAAAGGCTACTGAGTGTGTATTTAAATAGATGTAACAAGCATAAACGGACCTGTATCTCCCCAGAAAGCAGAAGATAGTGGATAATCACTAAGTGCTGTCAAGGGGTACTCACAATTGGGAGTGCAGGACATACTACACACTTTCACAGAAATACAGTCAGGAGTGATGTACTGCAAGTATACAGGTGCTATTATATAAATTCCATTGTATTAGTCATCATGTTCTTCTAGATAATAAGATCCCTTTCTCTAATGAACTGCAACCATAAGCTACCCCAATTCTCTAAGTAGGTCGCAGGATGCTAGGACATTCAATTCCTTCCACCCAGCAGCAGTATATGCAACTAGCACCAAAGAAAGTGAAAAAAAAAAAAAAAAATCCCAAAACCACACCTATATTTCATCTGTCTGTCCTTGCTTTGTTGGTATGCTCAGCTTGGTACTCTGCATGTGGAGAGAAGAGCAGTGCAGGTTACATGCCTATATTTGTATATATGAGATGCGTAGGGGAGCAAGAAACGTGCAGAAGGGAGCTGTCCTGAGCTCCCAGGGAACCAAAACCACTTGGCTACTACCAGCAAACCTTCCCCCAATTCCAGCCCATACCTTACCATCTCATTGTCAGATTCTGCAAGGGATCCAAGGCTTTCAGTTCTTGCTTATTCTGGGGACAGCTGATGGCATTTAACACCCCATGTGTCACCCATGACATGAGAGGATTTTCCACTTTGGTTGTAATTCTATAGTAATTTTTCATAGCAGGTAACAAAATGCACTCGGCTATCCTCTAGCCCCTCGCCAGTCTCCCAAAAGAAAAACTTTCTTATTATTCTCATTATTCTTTTTTTTACACAGATATTAACTACTCTGAGCAAATGACGAATGACCACAGACCTATTTTCCAGCACAGCCCTATGAACTATGTACAGGCACAGAGTGGAGGTGGGAAACTACAGTAGGTTGCTCTGAATGAGGAGGCAGAGCAAGTATTCCTTAAGTCAGCTTTGTGGATGAGGAAAACAGTCTTGGAAGCAGTTTCTCAAATACATGTATACAACAAATTATATTGCCATTTCATTCACTGCCTGTATCTTTGACTCCACTGTCTATGTCAACTTCTCACGCACTGTACTTCCAAATGTTTTAAAGCAGCAGAGGTTATTTAACTAAGGCTCTGTTCTATATAAAATGCTCTCCCCTGGGTACTTCTGATTAACTTTGGTTAAAGCTTAATAGAGAAATACCCACTGATACGCCTTTCTACATTTCTCACTGCAGACTATCCTCCCTTCCTGCTTAAGCTACATAACCCACCCCCTCAACTTAAAAAAAACAAAAGCTGAAATTCATTTAAAGAACTCTTCCTCCTCTTTAACTTTTGCAATTCATTAGACCACCATAATTAAACCAAATGGGAAACCTTTCAGTTCCCCAGCGGGTGTTTGTTAGTCAGCAAATAAAAAGAAAGAAAATGTAAGTTTTCCTGCATGTGCCTTTCAGCTTGTATTGAGAATCCCAGGCTTTTCGTGTGAGCAGCTGCAGCAGGGTTACGGGGGGTTGGACTGGCTAGGAAGCAAAGGTTTCCTCCAGTCAGATAGGAGAACATAGCCATTGGCAAAAGGGGAAAGAGAAAACAACCTCCATTCAATTCAAAGTGCTTTTAAAAAGAAAAGCAACAAGAAACATTTCAGAAAGGGACTGAGCTAATGGAGGTGAAGGAAAGAGGAAAAATCCAGATGAAGTGCTAAACATTCAGAAAAAGAAAGTCAACAGGATCCAAATAAAGCACTGACATGAACATTTGATTTTACAGCTATTCACACAGTCAGTGTACCTTGCAAACCTTTCTTCCAATCCTCAGTTTCAGCTAAAGCAGCTTTGACTCACGCGGTCACTCCATACTCTACCGAGGAACCCTTATCCCTAAGAATTTAGCAGCTAGGGTATCCCAGGTACATGGCTACACTCAACAGCATAAGCCAGCATACATAGCCTTGTCCTTTTAATTGTACTGCATTTACTTTGGAGCAGGACAGGAACATCCCCCTGACGCTCAAACCAAAGAGGAAAAGGAGCAAAACCTGTCTCGAGAACCTCTCCATAGCACTACCCACCAGCAGCCACTTCACACAGGCTCAAGTAAATCCCATAACAGTATGGGAAAGTGCCTGAGCCAGAAAGGAGATCCATTCTGCAGGCTTTGCTGCATCTAAGACCCAATCTCTCCGAGGACTTGAAAGTCAAGAATAAACAAAACCATCCTTTTCCTACAAAATCCCCCTCAAATTCCAAAATGCACCTTGACTCACAAGGTTCTTGCAGTTTCAATTTCCACCCCATGTATGAGAAAAGGTTATTCTTACCCATAAATGAAAAGCAAAGCTGATTAGTTTTAATATCACTAACCTCAAAAGCAGCTCTTTCTATTCCTCAAAGCCTGCACCCCACTTGTGTACATGTTTAATTCTCCTTGTCCAACCTGTGCCACTCATTAAAATTGCTGGGAGACATGTCCCCATGAACACCTGATCAAAACACCCACAGTTCAATACTGGCAATACTCACATCTCCTCATCGCATAGGGTAAAAAGATGATAAAACAGACTTTAGAATATTTCCTTAAAATTTAAAAGAGCATATGAATAAGCTTTAAAAATAAAAATGAAGACAGAAAAACACCTAAGTAGTACCTGATAGACTGGTTTATCTCCAGAAGAACTGCAAGGAAGGGATGCAGCAGAAGCTACTCCAGCTAGCTAACCCCAGGAGGACCTGCCTTTGGCAACGAGGACCACTCCTCTGCCTCTGCACAGTGGGCATAGTGAGCAGTGCCAATCCCCCATCCCAAGGGAAGCCACCATTCATTATGTAGAGGCCCAACAGCCGGTGGTAACGTGGCACAGAGATGAACTTGTGATCTAGATGTTCAACATAACAACCAAAATAGGTGGGTTCCCACCCCTCCCATCTGCCCCTACACCATACGCCAGTGTTCTTGCAGCTGAAGAACTTGGTGCTGGCTTACACAGTCTCACCGTTTTCCTCCCAAAGCATCAGCCTATGTAAGTACATAATATACGTAAGTAGATGTTCAAATAATCTCTAGAATCAACACTGATTGGTCATAGCTCACTTACCATGTTTTTATTCTACAAGCTGTACATCTCACCAGGAAACCACATACCTATAGAAAAAAACCCCAAATAACTCTTATTAATTGGTTCATGACAAGATTAATGACTTGAAATACATAGATCAGTTTCTTGCTCAGACTACGCCAATCCTATAACAGCAGATCCCTGTTGTGAAACGAAAAAGCATACAACTCAATATGCTATTCATGAATAATCCAATGTGGATACAGAGTTATTCAGCTACAATGCAATTAGGAATGAAAAAGAAAGGGTAACAGCAGCAAACACCCAGGGATATTTTGAATTTAATTGGGATTAGCATGTAATACGCTTACAGCCTTTTGAAGAGAGGCTATGCAGCAGCATTGAGAACATTGGTATTTGAAAGCCCCACACACCTCCTTTAATAGTCTTTTCAGCTGCCAAAAGCTGCTTTTGACAGTGGGTTCATTTGCAGGGAGTTTAACCCAGTGCTATTGCTTGAAGCTGAATTGTGCTGGAGGGAACAGACTCCAATGGTAAAGTACATTTCGCAGTTTCAGGGCAGGGGAGCTGAAGCCCATGAGGATATTTCTGAAAGACCACAACCTAATCTCCTCTGGCACACTCAGCTCCTCACACACAGAAATACTACATGTAATACCAGGGAGTGCTCGCCTTGAAGAAAACCACAGAATAAAGACAGATCTGGAGGGCTGCCAACACAATGGCAGTGGGTGTACAATGCACCTACCTGGATGCTACTTGGAGAGCAGATGTCATCTATATCCTTTTCTGCATAGTTGTTCTAGGAGAGGTATAAATAGGGGGGAAAATAATGAAGGACTACTTGCAACCTATGTTTTGGGAAGATGTATGGGAAGAAATCAATCAGCTCTTGATAGTTTACCCTCACAGGAATACTTCTGGCTTGTACCAACATTTTAGTACTGTCCAAGTTGTTTAAGAGGCAACAGTGCAAATACGTGCTACCTATTTGCAAGAGAAAGGCACCCATCGGCATCTCAGATAGTTGTGCCACCCTTGCCTAAAAGGGTGTCTGGGGGAAGAGAAAGGGCTGTTTCAGAGTCCACATCACTGCTACAGGCTCCCTAAGCATATTCAGCAGCTATCAAGCTCACAGAGGGAATTTCTAAGGCTGAAGAACTGAAGTACTATGAATTTTACCTTGTGAATTCCACAGCCTGTTCATTTTTTGATGACTTAGTCTACAGGAGAATAGTATGGAAACTAGGGCACGTGGGGGAATGAAAAGTAAGGGAAGCCTTTGGTATTTTTTTCCCTTCTACCTGCTGATTCTCCCTCCTTCAGATCACAAGTGTCCAAATGGTTTTATAAAAGCCAGTGTTTGCAATAGGGCTACCACTGCAAAGGCCCCACTGTCCCAAGTAGTCTTTGAAGACTTTCTTCCAAGCTGTTCCCACCGTGCTTGCTTCTCCTCAGTCACCAAACCCAGTGGGAATCAGCTGCACATGTTGCCTCAAGTATTTCTACAACTGCAGAGCTTTGTTTGCATGTGGTGATAGTGGGGGAAATGGCTTTATTCTAAATATACCTCTCCCTTACATCTGGGTAAAGGAACAGGGATGAGGTTATCCTTTTAAGTGCTGGTATCTGGGGCTAGTGTGTTTGTTATTGCAGCACCTCTGAGAAACCCAAATTAGGGACCATTGGATTAAGTGTTACTTTTCTCATGTAAGGACAATGTCTGCTCTGGTGATTTTACACAAATCTGCCTTCTGCCAACAACTTAGCAAAACACAGAGCAAATATTCCGCTGACTCATGTCTGCTGCAGTCCCACTGAAATCAATGAGGCTGACCTACTTGTAAACTGAGCAGAATTTGATTCCTGTGTTTATTTGTGGATGGCTATGGGAGAGGCTGACCAACTCTGAGTGGAAAAAGATAACCCAGAACATCAGAGGTAGCTTCTGCTTGGACTAAACTTCAGAGGTTTCAGGACAGAACATGGGAACGGATGGATGAATCCTTACAAAAATAGCAACCGGACTTAGCAACTTTGCTTTGTTAACCTGAAAAGTGCCCAGGGAGCTCCATGCTGGAAGAATTCATGTGATCTCACTATTACACTTAATACCACTTTTCATTTATGCACCTAATTTGAATAAAAGGAAACCAGCTGCAGATCAATGAAATACACCAGTACCACGGCAGTGGTAAATTGAAAGCAAAAGGCAAAGAAAAACACAGAAAAGATTTTTTTTTGCCATGCAACTGGCAAGGCAGCAGAGCCTGAAACGTGCTCCATCAGCCAGGCACAGCATTCCCAACCGGCCCGAGCATCGCAAGCAACACAGCAACATAAATCCAAACATGTGCCCTCTATTGTAACAGGAGAGCATTAGCATTCACCAAGCGGCTTCTAGTTGCCACGGGTTTAACAGGGACAGAAGTAGTGAAGGGGCATAGCTCAAAGCCAAAGTAATGACAGGTTTGGGGTGATGACTGGGATTACGATACCAGCACCACTGTTTATCTGTAAGCACCCAGGAATCCCAAGGAGCAGCTGCACCATTTGCTGAGCTGCTACCCCAAGTTCAGCAAGGATCTGTGCATCACAGCCTGCAAGTATCACTCCACAGGGATGGGGGTGAAGGACAGAGAGATGGAGCCTCAGCAGCCTGGAGAATACTTCTGAAGCTTGTACCTTGGCTACAAATAGCCTTTTTGGAGACCACAGGTTTTAAAAAGGATGGAAACTATAACCACATAAGAATTGGAAAGACCCAGGACCTGGATTTGGAAATGGCTGGAAGTAAAGCACCTCTTCAGCGTCCTGCAGAGAACGAGCCAGCCTGCTCCCAGACCAAGCAGACACTGTGGTTCTTGCTCACTGACTAGCCAGGTAGGTGGGTTGAGAGACAGATAACATCATGTCTGCACCCTCCTTTCAGAGGCAAAAAACTGGACAGAAAAATGTCTGCTACCATTAAGTGAGCAAATACAGGGATTATTTAAAAGTTCACAGGGAGGCGGAAAAGTCCAAGCACAGGCAAGGTAAAAACATCTTTAAAATGAGCCTTCACACAGGGCTCTCCATTTCCAGGATGCTCTAAACCAAGCTGTCATCTGCGGTACATAGGCCAGTTTTGACTGGCATGAAATAGCTCCTGGCTTCCAGCGATTTCCAAACTCAGCAAGAGCTTGGAAGCCAGGAGCCACTACCTCTCGCAGACACGCTACCAGCATGCTTAATTTGGGAAAGGAAAACACAGTCTGGCACATTAGCCCTGAACGGCTGCCAGTCCCTGCTCTCGTCTATGCAGCGCTGAAGCCGGCCAAAAAATGGGGGGAAAAAAATGAGTCCAGTACCAGGTTGGACACCTTCAGTAATAATCCCCTTCCCACCCATCTCAGCCACGGTGTGCCTACTTCCTTCTGCGCATAACGGGGAATCAGGGCTTACATTCAGAGTTGATAGCAACATCAAGCCATGAGCAATCTGGGAGAAACTGGGAACCAGGCAACACACCACAAAAGTGAGTCTACAGGGGAGCCTGTACAGCCTCTAATGTTGAAATAACCAGCTCTGGAGATGGGGCTTGGTTCACCATCCTGCTTGATACAACCACCAAGTATGAGAAAAATCTTGCCTTCAAGGCCGCCCCACAATACACACTCCTGTGCCTAATCCAACTATAATTAAATAAACCTAATTTCAAACGGGAGAATTTCAAACCTATTAAGAAGAAATCTTCTTGGATTAAGAAACATTTTGGAATTACATATACATGTATTATTAACAAAAGTCAGGCTTAAGCAGAAGAAAAGTTCTACGTCTATGCATAGACTACTACAGCCACCTAAATCTTTTCAGAAATCATAAATTAAAGGGACCTCCAGAAATGGGTTTTATAAAAATATGATGATAATAAATGTGGAGATAGCTGTATTTATTTACATTTGAAGCCCAAGGAAGTATTGATGTCTTATTTCAAAACATTCTCTACAAGCAGGAAGACTAAACCCCACATTTTGGGTGGGCTTGTTTGGGTTTGTAAGGCTTTTTTAAAAGCCTTTTGTCATTTAATCACTTGCTTCCGGGACACTGGGCTTTAAAGAAAACTCAAGTGTCATCTGTTGACAGTGCTGCCAATGGGAAAAAAAGGGTTTGCAAGCACATACAGGATCTTCTATTTGACCAGTACTAACTCATAAACAAAGTTTACCCTCAAAAAACATGCTCCAGAAAACACACTTAAATACACATGCAAATGTATTTGCTTGCTGTCTTTTGTTGCAAGAAGTCATATGAAAAGCTTGAGTTTTCAGCATTCACTGGAGGAAAGAAGGAAGAACAAACTATGGTAACACATTACAATGCAAGTAACAATATAGTGTGCAGAGCACAGAGAGTAATTCAGAGCTAATCTATATAACCACAGTCCCATAAGTTGCATTTAGCAACAACTACAATTCCTGTGAAAGATACAAGCAACAAGGGATCACATTTGCCTCCATCACTCTCCAATATTCCCACTCAGTCATACCAGCCCATGGAGCAGACAATAGATATCTGTCCACTACACTGATACTAGCCATCCCACTGAGTCAATCAGCTCCACGCCTCTCACTTTCCTCCCCAAACCTGAGTCACCCTTGAGTTTTCCTTTACGGGGATGAGCCAGCCCCAGCTGCAGTTTCAGTGGGCCCCAGTGGAACCAGCAGCTGGGACCAGCTTAGAGGGTTTTGTTGTGTAGATGACCTCGTGTGGGCTGTCTCCCAACACATTCATTGTCAAGAACAGCAAGAAGCTGGCATAATAATTGGTTCTTACAATGACAGTTAAGAAGACTGTGGGTTTTGTCCCCATCCTTAGATCAGCCCCAATACCTCTCCAGCTGCAAGAAGGTGTTGGGCAGTTCCACATCCACGCAGCAGGGTGGAGTCAACAGTGAAGGTGTCCTCCCTGGCCAAGTAGTAAATAAAGGGGATCAAATCACCCATTCTTTTGAAACGTTCCTACCATTTATAATAATCAAGCCACCATAAATCCCTGGGAAACTAACCAAACCTCAAGAGAATTCAAAAGATGTTGTCATATATTAATAAAAAAAAAAAAATAATTGGTTTCATTTCTTGGATGAATAAACTATTGAAAAAGGTCTTGGAAGAGAAAGGCAAAGTTTTTCTGACAAACCACATAATAAGGCAAGTGCCTTGTTTTGGAAGCTGTATCAATTTCCGATGTTTTCTTGCCTCCTCTTGGGTCCATTCAGCTAAAAACTAACTGCTCAGAAGTCCAGCATAACTATAAAACAATGATGCCACTCATTCATGAGAAGCGAGCCTGCTGGGAAAGCAGCAGTGAACTCCCTGCTGATGCACTGCGCAACAGAACTTTGTTCAAAGTGTATGAAAAAGAGTACAAAAGCTTACATAAACAAGGCACTGTTCTTAGGAAAACCTTAACATTCTAGATCTACGTTACTAACTTTGCTACTTGAAGATGCTGAGCAGCTGGTCTGTCACACAAGAATGACCCAGCCTCTTGGATACAGCATAGACTAAACAACGATAGCTCACTTTCAGAACCTGGCAGAAGTGTCCCAGACCCACCCCATCCTGCTTTAACCACAAGCTCCCTCCTCAAACTCTTTATTTAACATCTGCCACCTGTTTACTGTTCACTGCTTTAGTTTCTGGAATTGACAAAATGTTATGTCTCTCATAAACCAGAAACTTCAGGTATCCCAGAGAAGGACTGAACCATCCTTTGCTCTTTCTCATCATTTGTTTAAATTAACAGTGGTTTAAAGAAGAAAGGAAAGAAACCCAAAAAAACCCCGAACAAATTAAAACAATTTCCACTTGAGTTGGCCCTCCCTGAGTGGACAAACTCCCTCTCCTAATGCGAGCCCAGATGAAGGGGCTGGGGAGGTTGGTAAAATAATTGTGACATCCTCATGGTGCCCAGCTTGCTACTCTTCTGCCTTCTGTCAGGGCAAACAGCCAGTTGTTACAGCACTAATGCTGATTCTGGTATTCTTCAGCTTAGAATTTAGCTAGGGTCAGGTACTGATGGCACTTAATGCAAAGCTTTGAGAGGAGTTCATAACCAGCTATCATTTTCAAACACATTTTGGTGAAGGACAGAAATGCACACAAACGCAGCATGGAAAATAAGCAGAAGAATCCAGTTGAAAGCACCCATTTTTCAGGAGTATCATCAGAAGTTAACAGGACGAGGACATCCCCTTCTGTCCCATAACTTTCCCATATTGTTCCCCTCTCCCTTCCCTTTTGGATTTTACAGGGAGAACTCATGCTCCTGTTTACAATTTGCTTCATTGGCAGCCCACTGGAACTCTGATAAAATATAAGGAGCCATCTCCCATCAGAAACTAAACTGTCACATAAACAGGACAGACCTAGCTACTGGGACACGTCAATCTGAACAACATGTGACGGGCCAGAGGAAGAGCAGCAGAGAGGGGAATATGCTTCTAACATTCACCCTGAGAAGTTAACTCTGAAACTAAACACAGCTCTTTCACTTGATCTAGGACTATGGGCCATGATGGAATAGAGCACGTCTCATCCCTACTTTCCTTACAAGCACTTTCATGGTTTGACCTATAATGGGATCTTCAGGGCTCTACTTCATTATCTGCCTATACAGTAATTTTTTCAGAGGACCCTGATCATTTCGGGACTACTGCTTTAACCCACGCCAGAAACGAGAATAACAGGAGCTCACATCCTGTCTCACTTGCAGATAGTGGAGACCCAGTTTTACACACGCAGAATTTCACACATCAAATCTTGTTTCAGCTGCACTAATCCACTAACTCCAATAACGGCATGGAGAGGTGTGCTTTCCCATTCCCGTACATGTACATTCTCTAGCTGTAGGGGACATTAAGCTTCATAAAGACTATTTGAAGAAGCCAGCTCATTTCTCTCTCTTTTTTTAAAATTCCTAAACTCAGCTATGAAATTGAACCAAACCAGACAATTTGTCATTAATCTGTCAATTGAGATAGACCGACTGAGCTAAGAAAATGGCATATATTGAGTGGTAAAGGCTGCAGGAATTATGCTGAGCTGAGAATGCGCTAAGCTGCTATGGGAAATCTGTGGTGTCTCAGTGGGATCTTGCACTGTAATTTCCATTCAAGGGAGGCTCTGCCAATCAAGATGCATTAGAAATTATCTAAGACTTCTGGTGTTGCTCAAAAAGGTCTTCCAGCACCAAATCTACACGATCACTTCAGTTTTAGCTTCTGGCATAACAGAATGTCAATGGCTGGGGTATTCAGTGCTTCAGCATTATCATGGCATAATCAAGTCAAGACATGTAAGCAAAAATAAATGGAAAGAAGCCACCGAAATTGAAAGCAAATCCTAAGACATGTTGGAAAATAGGCAGCAAGTCAGCATGGAGCCTTTCAAAATTGAAAGGCAAATCTTAGAACATGTTGGAAAATAAGCAGCAAGACCACATGGTGTAGCATGTTCTGGTCATACATGGCAGACCATGGGAGAGTGAGAAGCAAGTCCTATCTGTAAAGCAAAGCAAATAAACATGTATTTTTCCTTAATCCAGTGTTACAGAACTTGTAAATAAAGGTTTTGCCAAAAAAAAAAACCAAACCAAAGAATTAGTAACTGAATGCTCTTCTAAAAATGAAGTGAAATCTCCAGCTGTAACTAATGGCAGCCTGTGACGGGCATCAAATCCTCCTTTACCAGCTCCTCCAGGCCTGTGCTGATGTTCAGCAAGCAGAGGTCAAGCAAGGCTTCCAGCTTCACCCGCCTTCTCTCCCATTTCTTGGCACAAGGCTTACCTGCCGATGTTACCGCTATGACATGTTTGATCTGTGTACCCAGGTTGCCATGGAGTAGGACAAAACTCTGTAAATCTCCACTCTTCAAACAGATTCTCTGAAGATGTGTCATTTTAATGCATTTTCTCAATCTCTCTTTACTTACCATCCCTCCTCCCCTCCAGCCCAATTTCCCTTCCCATTCCCTTCAAGAATAGAACACGCAGCAAGAAGTAAAAATGCAGCAGCTGCTCACTTGTTAAAATATTTATATTTTTCATTTCTGCTTTACAGATTGAGCCAGTTATGCTCACTGACCCAATACGAAAAAGATATAAAGCTGTATGTTTTATTCAATCTAAGTAAACATGCAAGAAGTCTGCAGCATTTGGGAGAGACAAGCACAAGCGACAGGTTGGGAGGTGGGACAGAAAGAATATTCTGGCTATTTCTTTTTAAAATCCTGCTTTCCAATCCTTTCTTGGGAATGTTTATTTTTGCATTAACACCATTAACTATTTCAACAGCACTGTAAATATTTCTATTAATTTCCTAGTTTAGTTTAAATGTAATTAGTATCCTAAACACAGAAAAAGGGAAACATCTTTAAACAATCAACAAGACGCAGAGAATTTTGCTGAGATGCTGGAAAGGCTCCTCTTTGGTACTGACCCCGCTCCACCGCCACAGCCCAGCAGTCATCTTGGTAACTTGCTCCTAAGCACAGTTTATAGCAATCCCTCAAAAAGTGCTACAGACACTGCACTAGCACACAATTAATGTGCAGGCAAAGAGGTGCATTTTCTGCAGCGCTAAGTGTGAGAATTAAGGCCTGCTTAGGTTTCAGCTGGATTAACATTAGTTGAGCACAAAAAGGCAGTCCATATGGAAATCATCAGTTAAATGAAGACTGAACGCGTGGTATGAACTTTCCTAAAGCAGAAAAATACATTACTTTTCAACTGTACAAATGACCTTAATTTATTTTTTTGTCTTTTCCAGTAGAAAACTCCCACCATTCATTAAAGCACTTCGTGTACAACAGAGTCCTTAAAAGGCGATGCGGCTCTCTACTACAAGCAAGATGGATATCTACCCAGCCCCTACTCCTACAGTCTTCTCAGCTCACAGGTTGGGGGGAAAAGATAATAATAAATTATTTTTTAAAACAGAGAGAAAAAAATATTACTGCAGGTGTCATCTCTATTTTTCCTCCTCATTTATCTTTGCTTTTCATACCATTAGGCTGACCTGCAGCTGGATATGTCATCAACTGAGAGCCAGGATTAAAACCCATGCATGGGTTTTAATTTTCTTGCTTAGAGCAGTTCTCTAAAACACTGGGGGGAAAAAATCTTCAGATGGAGAGTAACTCACTGAGATGTTTCACTTTTGTTGCTCTGAGGCAGAGACCCACAGTCATGTACTCTTGTAGCAAACAGCTGAAGCTGTTGAGCATGCTTCCATTTCCTCCCTGTGCTGGTCCAGGCCCTGAGTATGCTGCCAGGGGCTGATGGACCTAGACCCCAACACTGACACACTCTCAGTTTACATCTCCTTCCTATCCCGAGCAAGACTTGAATGTAGCCACCTGGGCTTTAACTAACAGCAGCTTCACTTTCTGTAGCTTCCTGAAAGAGCCAAAATTAAATGTACCATACAGGTGAAGCAGGCTATCACATGGGTATATAAGGAGCTCTGCTTTTCATTGTTATTTCTGCCAGAATTTGATAGTTTTGCTCATTTATTATGAGTAATTTTCAGGCAAGCCTCGCTGTTTCTTCTTTCCCAATTCACAGATGAAGACAGCAACTCTGTATTCATCACCCAGACTGCAGAGACAGTTTTCTCTCCTTGTTTTTAAGTCCTAGTGCAAATAAAATACTGGGCCGACATGATATGACAGCTTATGACTGTGCACATCTGAGGCCAGAGGAAAGCCACAGCACCCACCAGTGCGCTGCAGGCACACGGCAGGGAACAATGGCTGGAAGAAACCTCCTCAGGGCAGGAGGCAAGGTCACCACTGGGAAGCAGAGGGCCAAATGGCTCCTCTTGCTGTTGGCACCAGCGTTGTTTATTTTACCAGATCCAGATACTTCACATCACAAAAGGGTGCAACAACCTCTGAAGCAAACCCTGACTCCAGTTATTTTTATATATATTTTTTTAAACAATGCCAGTGCTAGATTCATTTTCCACAGTAAGAGTCAAGACTGTCAAGAACTGGCTGGTCCTTTGATCAAAGAACCAAAAGTCAGTTTGGTGCTCCACAGAAAATACAGCTTAGTTCTGAAGGCAGAGGCAAACCCCACCCAGATCTCACTATTTAAGCCTTCATTCAAGAACTGACTTGCCACAAAATTTCACTGGCTTACAGCTTGGGAACCAAGCAGAGTCTTCCAGCAGCTTCTTTTACCTTCCAGAATCACAGCATACCTATCCTCGACACATTAAAGAAGATGAGATGCCAAAGCCAGATGTTTCACAACGAGAAATGAGCTGTTGGTAACACTGAAAAGGTGTATAATTGGTTGCATATAAAGAGGCTGATATTGGGCTCAAAGTACACTAAAGGACTGAGGCTTGCCCACTAGTGACATCCCAGAGGGTGAGTGCCAAACCTATGGGGGCCACAGGTGGGGGAGATGGAGTGGGGCAGGACCCTCACCCCCATGTTGAATGGCTTGAGAAATTGCTGTGAGGGCCACAGTGCATCATGATGGTACCCTCCCACCTCTCTCTTTGGTTTGGACAAGACACGGTTTAGTGTGAGGTGTCCCTGCCCATGGCAGGGGCTTGGAACTAGATGATCTTAAGATCATTTCCAATTGTGATTCTAAGGCAACAGGCTCCTTGCTTGTCCATGGCAAGCATCCCATGGGAAGACACGAGAGGTTCAGATCAGCCGTGGGTACATGACAGCATCTCTGGCAGGTCAGCTGGGGCACATGGTGTGACATTTATTTTGACTCTGTGCCTTTACACCACCTTCACACCAGCTGCAGAAGAACAGCTGATGAGGCACCAAGCCAATCAGTACTGAATTACATCATTCAGCCTTTCTTGGGTTTTATCATTTTTAAATAGAAGTCTTGAAATTGCCTGTGCAAGGAACAATGAAGTGGGATTTATCTCATATGAAGCCATCACAGCAAAAGATAGTAAGGTGGGGAGAGGTGTCTACACAATATAGATTGAACTACCCATGAGACTTGGACACTATTAAATAAGGTACCTGATCCCTGCCCTTCCAGTCATGCCTCACAACAGCCTCCCACAAGAAACATAACTTCTCCAGCCTGCCAAAAAGCTTAAGAAAAGCATGAGGCTCCTCCCGGAGGAGGAGAGCTGAAGCCTTGTGCACAGCTGAAGGAAGATGCTTTGACGAAAGTTCTCCTTGTCATTTCCAGGACATGTCACCTACCATACCTCTTCTGGAGCTGGGAGTGCAGCAGTTAAAAAAGCAAGATCACCCACTTAAATTTAGTAGTAAAATCTTTAGCATGAACTTCAGATGCTTTCAGACACTGTATGGTTCTCCCTGAGCAGAAAGCGCTAAAAGGAAAATGGAGTTAATCCTAAACTGATTGGTTTATCCCTGTTTTCCAGCATAAGCGTGCATTTAGCATGCTGGCAACGTTAGCAGGTAGCAAACTACAGAGCAGAGGTTAAAATCATTACAAGAGAGCGCTGTTATAGAAAAAACAAGATAGCAATTAGGGAAAAGTGTTTTGCAACCTGTGATTTCTCCTTGTTCTTTTATATAGTTGATATATCAGTTCTTGCCCCGCCCCCCCCATTTCTTTTCTGACAATCCAGCTGGCAGTGCTGAATACGAGGTTCTACTCTCCAGGGGTAGCAGTGCTGCGGTGACAGCTGAGTGACCCAGATAGGAACACAACAGCAAAAGCTTGAGAATGGAAGTGCATATCAGGTGGTTTTGTATAATAGTTCTTCCATCTCCTGCAGACTACCTCCCTCATCTTTTACAAAGACTGTCCAAAACACCTCGTCTACCCATCTGCAAAGTGAGGTGGCAGGATCTATATATGTGTACCTATAGTGACTCAAGTCAGCAACCTTAACAGTGAAGACACGGCAGGGGGGAATAAAGCCCCAAACCAAGTAACTCCAAGCAGACTTGACATCATAGTGGAGCAATAGCAAAAGGAAAAGAAAGGGAAATGAACAAAAGGCAATATAAGTTCAGAGGTTATTTCCTGCTCACTTATGTCTTGATTTTTTATTCGTGTGTAAATAGACCCCATCTGTTTTATTCATTCAAGCCCTGAAGGGAGAATATGGGCCACAGTTTAATAACACAATTCCCACAAGACTTGGCAATTCAACATCATCTCAATACATTGTTCCAAAAAGTTGAAGGAGGCACAACACAAAAGACTGTCAGAGTGCCACATGACGAGCAACATCCATTTGCAGAGACATGTAGGGTAAGAGTGAACTGACAGCAGAACAGAGAACAAAAATATAATCCAACGTTAAACACCAAAGAAAGAGCATACATTGCGAGGGCTAGTTCTAGCATGGCTGCAAGCAGCAAGAGAACTTTCCCATTGCTATTCCTGCCACGAATTTTCATGGTAACCATGGAGCACTTGCAACATTGTGAGAAATTCACAGACCAAGAATACAGTATTTCAGAAAAAAGTCTCACAAGATAATTCTTTTGACATCTCTTCAAATTAAACATTATGGAGATGGAAATCTGCAATCATCTTCTGGCAACTCTGCAACATAATGTTCTAATTTCCTTTTAATAGATGGCCAAATGCTTTAAGGAGTGCCATCAAAGCTACCTGAGCTCCTGCCTGGCTGAGGTGGCCATACTACTTATTCAGATAAAGGCAACCATTTATCCACGACTTCATAGGAATCCATCTAAGAGTCTGCTTTTACAACAGTCAGCTTCAGGTACACGCTTTCATGGTTAAAGACTAAAAAAATACCATTTCTTAACAGCTACATACATATCAACCAAAACCATCTGTGTAGACGGAATAGTCCCACCATATTATTTGCACTGTAGTCTAACATGGATTTTGGAGGCTATGACCTTGATTAGATGCAAGTCTTGTCCACAACTTATTTATAATAACCTCTTCCTTAAAACTAAAAAGTTATCATTTCTATTTCTCCCCTACACTTTGGAACTAAGGCAATCAGCCCTCCACACATAAGCCTGGTGCTCTAATTTGGGGTTACAGTCTTACAGCATAAAGTGATTTATTGCCCAAAGATACTCTACGAAAGGTACTCAGCTCTGAAAATAGGCTCAAAAAAGGAAGCTTTCATCACCCAGTTCATAATAAAAACATTTGAAAGAGAGGGAGGAATAAAATAGAAAACACATGCACAACACAGATGTTGAAGAAAAATCTGTTTGTTCCTAACACACACTAGCGAAATTGGTCAAGACCATCACATCTGTTCTGAAGTACAGTTCTCAAACACAAACAAGGCCACAAGGCAAGGATTAAGCAGAAAGGAGGAAAGGTGAGAGGCCTTTGCCCTTTTCAAGCTGGCCACGGTGGAACATGCCCTCATACTTTGTGAGAGGCAGAGGTGCCAACACATCCCCCTAGAGATCAGTGGCCCTTCTCTTGTGACCACAAGACAGAGGCATGTGCACAAAACAGCTCAACACTAGGTCCTTGGGAAAGCTGTTCCCGTATCTAACTGCATCCATCTGCTTTGGGACACAGACACAAATCCCATTACAATTTTTTTTTTCTGAGAAAACAGAGATCTTATTAAAAAAAAACTAGAATAGAAAACACACAGATCAGATGCCTTTTCATTAGATTCCAAAAACCCCCAGATATTAGAAAAACTTTAGTCAGTATAGATGGAAACTGTATTTTTGGAAACACAAAATTCAAGCATGTGTAAATTCAGAACAGCCAAACACTGTTCACTCTGCAGACAAATGCCTCCAGAGCATTCCCTCTCAGCCCTGCAGTAAGAAACAAATCCTTTTTGCTACATAGTCAATTAAGTTTTAAGTAGAAATTCTTGCTTTGAATAGGGTATCAAAGTCAATAGTGAATTCTCCTAAAACAAAACAAAACCAAAGAAGCAATAGGAGGAGTTTGGTCCAGCGAGACCTGTATGTGTCCACAAAAATTTATAGGGATGAAAAGACAACACTCTTGGGGTACTTTCTGGGAGTAATTGTTGGATGCAGCTAGTGATAAAAGAAACCCAAGATAAGAAATCAAGTCTGAGAAATCTTTTGATATACTGTATTTGCGATGGAAATGCACATAAGAAAGCAGTATCCTGAAAGGGAAGAGTGAGAAAAAGACAGGTACCCACAAGGAAGCAGCATGAAATCACAGAATAGTTAGGGTTGGAAAGGACCTTAATATTATCCAGTTCCAACGCCCCTGCCATGGGCAGGGAGACACCTCACCCTAGACCATGTCAATGATCAATTACCTTATTTTCCCCTAAACTTCATTTATAAAAGAAGGGCAGAAAAAAGGTGTTCTGTGGATCCTCAGAGGTAAAAGCCACTACTTAACAATTCAGTAAAAGAAGGGCTATCGTATACAGAGAAAAATCTCTATTAAGATTAATTACAAAACACTGTAAACCAATAAACTTCCCTTTGCCAAGCTCAGTTGTCATTTTCTTTTAAAACCTCATGACCTTCTCACTGTGCCCTTGAATCGTAGCATTATACACAATGTATTGTGAAGTAAAATGAACAATGATCATCCATGTCCAAACTTTATATATAGATTTTAAAAAACATTGGCAAATGGGCTATTAAAAGTGGATGTACTATATTGATCCCCCCTTAAAGCAATTTACAGTGAGACAATACTATTTGTTCAGTAGCATTAGAACAAAAATTGCTTGTATTTATCTTGTTGGCAAGGACAAAACACATCAGTGCATTAGAGCTGAGATTTGTACCTTGTTCAAAGAGCACTGAGAGCTTGTCCACTGCATCTAGCACAGAACTACACACATGCTAATGTGCTGATAACTTTAAAACGTGAAGATTAGCAAAAGAAAGAAATATTTTGCCATGCAACTGCATTTCCAAGTGATTCCCTATATTCTTCACTCCTCAGTGGGTCTTCCAGACAAGTAATTACGGAAAACACTTTCACTGCAAAATGTCTGGAGATTTAATAGTGCATTTCATCAAGACAAAAATATCTTTATCTAGGATACTTTAGTTGACACTCCCAAAGAGGAAGAAAGCACATATTCGAGGAAAAGACGCTACAGAGACCAGGAGAGGAAGGAAGAGATATCTTCACTGACCAAACAGTGCATAAATCAGAAAATGAACTCTCAGTTTGACTAGTTCCTTATGGTACCCTGGCTCAGGACAAGTCTCCTGACTAATGTGCCTTTTTCCCTCATAAGACTCCTCCAGGACATCTTTTTCCAGGTCCATTCATGGAATTTTTAGTAAAATGAAAGAGCACTGGTATTTTGCTTAGTTCAGTGAGAAAACCAGACAGACCATGCTGCACTAGTCAGTGTTTATTAAAGATATACAGAGGTTCCCACCTGCACATCTGCTGGAGCCACACTTAATGGTTGCAAAAATCTGCCCACCCTCACCAGGCACAACTTTGGGCACATACCTTTTCACTGTTATTAACAGCCTTTTTCAACCATGAGGTTAAAACCAAGCAGGGATGCTAGGGATAACATCGTAACATTAAGTCACCTGGAGCATTGATACAGCAGAGAGGCTGAGTTGAGCCTGTTCCTAGTAAATGCTTATCTTTCTGTATCACCAACCACTGCCACTGCCACATGTGCAAGCACCTACCGTTAAGAGTCAAACTACATTTATTCCATCACATGCAGCAATGCTGTGTCACATATGACATGATGACACCCTGATCTTGACCTGCATTCGTCTGCTGCTCTGATTTGGAAACCTCTTACTTGTGCATGAATGCCATCTTTCTTTCACAGTTGTTCCAATTCAGGAAGAATTATTTTCTCATTCTGATAAATTCTGAGGTGGATCCATGAAATGCTTTTACTGGTTCGAGGCTACAACTGTGAAAAATCCAGCCTCATGGCTGCCTATCAGGAAGGACAGGTTTCAGACTAGAGGGTTCCAATGCCTCAAACGTCTTCCTGCAGTAATAAATTTGCCCTTATTCACTTAACACTATTTATTTTGTTCTTGATGAATTTAGCAGATATCATCAGAGTGTTGAAATGCCTTGAACAAGTTAAAGAGGCCGTGTCCTTGAGATTAACTGATCAGCCGCAGCATAACCAGTATCTGAAAACTCTCAATAACCAGAGACAACTGTGCTTTTTTGACTGTTTATGCAAACACATTCTAGAAAATCAAGGACTTTTCTCCAAAGAGCTTACAGGGAGATAATGGGAACCACAGAAACCCTGCATCCCTAAAACACCAGCAAAAACAGTGAAGCCTTCTCCAAGCAGTCTTTATCTGACATATACTGTTGGAAGGCAGGTGGGGCAGCCCCCCTGTGCTGAAGCAAAGGAGATGCTCTCCAACCTCTGAGAAAAGGCATTTTTGTCACACGAAGATCATGAACGTCCAGGAATACTTCCCGTGACCAAAGTAACTGGCATGTACTTGAGATTGGAATCAGGACACAGAACAACAACAACAAAAGCCCTGCAGCTGTCTCCACGTCATACGTTTGGATTGTGCAAGTCATCAATAACATTCTTCTACTGCCATTATACAAAACAGCCGTTTCTGTCCTTGATGACTGAATGTGATTGCCTCCTGCCTCTTACCAACAGGCACCGTGCCTCCAGACGCATACTTTGTGCACTCTTATCTGGCTTTTGCATGTCCAGAAGTACATATGTTAGCAGGTAAAATGGACAACTACATAACTGTGTCTTGTCCAGCAGATCAGATTTTCCCACCATATTCATCACACAAACAAACATCTCATCAGTTACATATAATGCCACTACGATAGAATCAGAAAAGCACTTGTGAACTTTGACTACTTAAAGAAAAAAAGATGAAGCTTTTGGAACAGCAAGCAGCAGAGGCATACAAAATCTGGGTAACACTCATCTGACAATAACAGAGCTTCAAGTCTCACTTTTGGCTTCTCATAGGCTTCTGGAGCCATATTAGTTACATCTTTATCAAACGCTTTAAGAAAAAAAAAAGTGGAGATAAAAAGCATGCCACAGATGTATTATTTCCTCATACTAAAGTAAATACTCATTAATATACTGGAGATGGCTGGTTTACAAAGCACTGGGCCTGATCCCAAAAGTCACACCCATGCACTGAGTTGCGTTCTTCAAATCAGTGTGAGCTGAAGTGACTCAAAGCCTCTCCACTAAAAGCCTTAAGAAACGGCTGTGTTTTGCACTTTTAACTGTTCTTTTAGCATTTACAGGCAGGATACTGTTAGTAAATAGTTAATAGTTACTGTTAGTAAATAGGTAGTACTTCCCCGATACACTCCATTTCTATACTATTGAAAGGCAAGTTAATTTTACAACTAAAGCTTGTTTTTTAGTGAATATAGTAAAGCTGTGTCACACAGATGCTTTGATGCTGTATCTGTATAGCACAGGTATCTGTATAGCACAGATGCTTTGGTGCTGCTGAAATCTATAGGATTTCCACAGCATCTACACCATCAGTTATTATCACCATTAACTGAATGTATCTGTGGCTTGCCAAATCTGTAAAGGCAAAACGTTGGGTCTACTTCCAGTTGAGAGAAGGTTCTTAGATGTCAAACAGGCCATTCCCTCTGAATCAGCACTGCTGGTTCTTCGAGGCATTTGCTGAATTCTGCACGGTAGACACTGGCAATTTGCCTGGCTCCTCTGAGCAATTAACACTCATTCAAAAACATTTCAAAGACATTTGAAGTGAACAAGCAGCATATAAGCACTCTTGGAGATTACTGTTATTGTTATTAGTGTGTGGAAGGTGGAGATCTTCAGGCAAGAAAGCAGCCTTAGCTGGAATCATCGTGATCATCTTAAAAATGGTCCCCTGGAGCTCCAACCAGTGAATGCTTAAAAGGCAAAGAGCACAGAAGCAACGACAGGGTTTTCTGCCTTGTCAAGGGGAAAACTGAAACTGGTTCAGGAATTTTTGTCCCTGGGAATATCAGCAACTTCAGGGAGCTGCTTTACAAAGCCATTTATGGCAGTTAAGAGAAGCACCTAGGGGTCAGGAGAATGCATTAGCCAGCACCAGCAGATCAGCAGGAATCACACTAAACCATCTGAAGGAACTGCAGGTTTATAACCTCTAGCCCATTCAGCAATGCCCTGCTTAACTATAAAACATCTTAAGATGGACTAATTGTTTCAAAGGCTTTACAGATCAGCAGAATAAGAAAAGCACAATCCTATAAACCACATAGACATCAGCCTGGTGGTGGAAACTTCACAACAGTATTCACGTTTGGTTTGAGATCCAGAATCATATTTAAAGATTCGTGTATGGGGCAATGCTCTAGGATGGTCAACTAGACCAAGTTCTTTTCCCGGAATTTGCTAGAGGGTAAAAGGAAAACCTCTGAAATTCATCACCAAGTTTTACCACCCCTCAAAACCTTTGCTTTGATTGTCCATTTGCTGATATGAAATCACCCTGCTGTATGTACACCAGCCAGATGTCCACCATAACACTTAGTTTAGAAAATTGCCTATGTTTCAATGAACTACCATGCTAAAACAGGGTTGGTAACTACTCATGGAGAAGAACAGGTCAGGCCGATTTTATTCAGTACTAGGTTCATCTCCAAGGATGATCCTATTGTTTCTTTTCTCTTTCACAGCCTATGCCATTCAAACCCCCCTTAACCTGCTCAGAATTCAAATAAACCAAGCTCAGCGTGTCTCAGGACTGTAAAAGAAGCCTTTTGACCATTTGGACAATAAGCATCTCCACCTTGTTCCTTGCTCCAGTGATAGCAGCAAAGGGAAGCAGCCAGGACAGCAGCAAAGAAGATACCTCTCATGGTATTTTTTGTCTTTCCATCAACCTGCTGCTGAACAAATTCTGCAGCCAGGGAATGTAGTTGTATTTAATGGCACTTGATAGATACTTCGTCTACAGATTTCCCCTGCTTGCTCTCTGAACCCATGTAAACACTGTGGTAATGAGTTCAAGGGTTTAAAAAAATCTAAATATAACTTGACACAGCTGTCAAATGCATGACAGACTATATAATGTACTGCTGCAGTACCCTGGTATATATGAAAAAGCAAACAGAAAAGCTAAAGGCACTGGTGTATGCTTTGAAAAGGGGAAGGCATGGGCCTGTCTCCAGACCCCTTTTGCAGGAAGAAACTCATTAGTGACACTGGGCCATGCCTCGAGGGATGGATGATTAAAGGACCTGTCCTGCAAACACTTAGACCGGGCCCAGTTTCAGTGGGATTCCTCACATGCTTAAAGAAAAGCAAGTGTGTAAATGTTTGAAGAAAGCCCTTTGGCTAAAGCTTGACACTGTAAGAGCACCAAGTATTTGTTAGCGCCTTGGACAACCTGGGGACTCTCAAAGAGATGCTACATTCCTGTTTAAGGAAGGATTCAGCAGAATTTGGATCCCACAGCAAGGCGAACTGTGTCAAAGGAAGGTCAAGGGAACTAAATGCTAAGAATTCACATCTTTTGCCTTCCTGGTTCAGAGCCT
>NW_009911518.1:4366-21463 GCF_000696875.1 Nestor notabilis | reverse complement strand
AAATAAAATCAAACAGCAAAAACTATTGACCTTAAACTTCTCCCTTTGGGATTAGTAGAAGTCTTGGTAGGCCTACAAAAAGATGAAATTTCAACCTGGTGTTTTCTTCCAGCAAGGGGAAAATTGGTCTTTGAGCAGCAGAAAGGTCCCTTCACCCTGGAGAGGTTGGTAGGACGTGGGGTGGTGTCAGCCCCATCCCATCACACTGCCCCCAGAAACTCACTGCCCATTGCTTTTGGTCAATGGAGCCAAGGACTGGGCAGTGATGCTGCAGCCAAGGCAGGTGGGGAGAGGGGACTTGTCAAACCACACCAATGATTTCTTTCCCTCCCCCCTAGTTTTTTTTTGTTTCTTGGTTTTACTTTCCTTTGTGATACTTGAATTTATTTTTTTAACTTTTGTTTTTTGATAGCAAAGCGCTCTTTATTTATTTAATGTATACTGCAAAGCTTGGAGAGAAGGGGGTAGTTCCTTGGGGGTTTTTGTTTCGATTTGTGGTATGTTAACTGTTCTGTATATATGTCTGGAATAATTGCCTGATAGAAAGCTGTGCCAGCTTAAAAACAGGGTATGCCTTTCAGAAATTTGTATATTTTGCAGTTGCTGGACCAATAAACTATCTTGTTGAAATACAGACTTGACCTGGTTCTTGCCTGTGTTAGGAATTAATGCTCTCAGGCCTATCTTGCGTGTGGCTTGTTGGCCTGAAAGGTCACCATGTGCCATCCAGTCCTGCCTCACAGGTATATTCCTGTGCATCCTAAATCCCTCCTGCCCCCACAGTGGGTTTCCTGAAGATCCACTTGCATTCCATTGCTTGATCCTTTCTTTCTGACCATGTTACAGCAATTTTGAAGGGTTTTGTTATGGTCAAGAGCTCATCTGTGGAGTTAAGGTTGTCATTCCTCCAACCAAGTATTGACACCTACATAGCAAATACTCAAGCACTGTTGAACATAAAGGTGATGTCCATCCTAGATCTACGTCTAGGCAGCAAGTTAGGCAAGACCAGCCATTTATTCAAACCTAATACAATTCCTGAAACCAAGTACCTGCTTGAAGTTCTTTGGCTCTAAATGAAGCCTAAAGGCTGGACAAGAACTCTTCCATGCGGTCACCACTGTCTTTGCCCTGAAGTCAGGAAAACAGATGCCTCCTGCAAGCAACCTTGTGAAATCAGGAGCAAAAGGGGCAAAAAGGTGTGGACCACTGTGTAGTGAAGCTCAGCTCTGTGCGTAGCCACTGCTGGCTGATGTACAGCCGTTGTTCTGATCTTACATGGGCTTTCTGAGCAGGCTGAGGCTTGCTTTGGGTTTGCTGTGGTGCAGCTGGGATGCTCAGTGTCTCTCTGCCTTCTCCCTTCTCCTGATTGCTCTGTGTAACGGGGAGAAGGGGGTCTCTCATTTTAGTCTTGGGGCATCTGCAGTAGCTTTTTCCTAGGTATACAGGTAGACAGGCAAGACTTTAGGGCGATGCTGTTCCCTGCAAGCATCCTGAGGGCAGGGAGGCTCAGCGCTCTCCGGGCAACCCAAAACCCACAAGATGATGATTATTTTTGATTATTTCTCAATTATTTTTCTTTTTAACCTCCAGCAACCCGTCTGTCTCCTTGACCCAAGCCCTGATTCAGGGCAGACACGTAGCTTTGCACTCGCCTTGCAGAGGGTGTTTTGATAACGCCACCAGCCGCACTGGGCTGGGATTCCATGTAGCCACAACAGCAGCGCTGCTCCATTGCCTTCCCCAGGCTGTTCTGAGGCCGTGATGACCTTGTTCTTGTCAGGGGAGCACAGTGGAAAGCTTTGCCTCCAGAGTGTGGCTGTGGGCAGCGCTTCCAAGGCTGCTTTGGAAAAGAACACCCCCTCCAAAAAGCCTTTCTTCTCTTTGAACCCTGTGTTCAGCTCTGGTCCCTCACTGCAAGAGAGACATTGAGGTGCTGGATGGGGCCAGAGAAGGGAATGGAGCTGGAGCAGGGCCTGGAGCACAAGTGTGATGGGGAAGGGCTGAGGGACCTGGGGGTTTAGTGTGGAGAAGAGAAGGCTCAGGGGGGACCTGATCGCTCTCTGCAACTGCCTGACAGGAGGATGGAGCCAGGAGGGGGCTGGTCTCTGCTCCCAAGGAACAAGGGATGGGACAAGAGGAACCAGCCTCAAGCTGCCCCAGGGCAGGTTTAGCTGGAGCTGAGGAGAAATTCCTTGCCCAGAGGGTGCTCAGGCATTGGAACAGGCTGCCCAGAGCAGGGCTGGAGTCCCCGTCCCTGCAAGTGTTCACAGCCCGGGTAGACGAGGCCTCAGTGCCAGGGGTCAGTGGTGGCCTTGGCAGGGCTGGGAATGGTTGGGCTGGATGAGCTTAAAGGGCTTTTCCAACCTGGTTGATTCTTTCT
Organism: Nestor notabilis; assembly: GCF_000696875.1. NCBI lineage: Eukaryota > Metazoa > Chordata > Aves > Psittaciformes > Psittacidae > Nestor > Nestor notabilis. The sequence goes on along the minus strand of NW_009911518.1, from coordinate 19,080 downwards.
GCATGTGTGGACGTGATGGGACTTGTACCATGCCATCCATGCAGCAGATGCACACAAAGGAGGAGATTCATGTGCCAGGGCCATCCCAGGCAGCATCCTTTCCCTTTTTTCCATGTGATAAATTCTGCAGCATCACACAGAGATGTTCCTCAAGGCAGGGTGGCTTTAAAGGTTATGTTTGACAGCGGGAACATTTCCCTGCTCCCAGTCAAGTCCCATCCTCATTTTAAAAGGATAAATAAACCCTCAGCTCACTACTGGCAAACCAGACCCGAGAACTTGTGATTGCTAAAACCCAACAAAGGATAGATCAGTCACGCTGGCTGACTCAGCTCTGATCGATGGCTCAGGAATGTGTCTGATACGTGCAAGTGCAAGAGATTAAGTAAACCGGGGGCAAACCTTTCCAATGCAACCTGTTGGATGAAGAGCAGCTCACCTGCCTCTGGCTGGGGAGGGACTGCAGGGGGGTTCTTCAGTTTCTCTTTGTTTTCCACTTGTGAGGAACAATACAAAAAAATGGATATTTTGGGAGTTGCTTTGCAAGGGGAGAAAACTCGCTGCTTGTGGCTTTAATGGGAATTGTTATTAGGATAGAATTCTTCCCTGTGAGGGTGCTGAGGCGCTGGCACAGGGTGCCCAGAGAAGCTGTGGCTGCCCCATCCCTGGCAGTGTTCAAGGCCAGGTTGGACACAGGGGCTTGGAGCAACCTGCTCTAGTGGAAGGTGTCCCTGCCCCTGGCAGGGGGTTGGAGCTGGATGAGCTTTAAGCTCCCTTCCAGCCCAGACCAGCCTGGGATTTGCAACAGCTTCAGGTATCTGAACGTGTTTGTGCACTTTTGCTACAAGCAGCGTGTCCCAGCTGTGCACAGACCTGTGTAAATCAGTCTCGCTGCTCCACACCTAAACCCTGCAAAGTCTCGGGTCTCTTTCCCATCCTTGGGATGGGCTCAGAGCTCTGTTTGTGGCTAAGGGGAGGCTGCATGGACATGAATACTTGAGTCTTGTATTTCCCTTGCTCATGTGAGCATCCGTGTCCTCTCTCGTCTCCAGGCTGTTAAAACAGCCTGTTCCCATGGGTGGTCAGGCTTGGTTTGGGGGTGCAAACTCGCTCACAGCAACTTCATGCCCCAAATAAAACCCTCCTGCTGTGGACCCTGAGCACTTTTCCTCCCACTTTATCTCTTCCCATTGAGGGGTCCCCTGGCCCTGGCACTGCACATCTCTGCCGGCCTCCCTGGTTAAGTACTCAAGGGTCCAACACTGGTCTCATCCTTTGAGGCTGCACCTCGAATCCCGTGTTCAGTTCTGGGCCCCTCACTACATGAGAGATGTTGAGTTGCCCTCCAAGGAGTCACCACCAGCTGTTGGCTCCCTTTCTCCCCACCTGCCCACCGTGGCACTCAGAGCCTCTTCCAGCCTATGCGTGCCTTGGCTTTTCACCAGACAATGTCCCACTAGCTGCAGGTGGAAGGACCTGCCATGCTGAAGTCCTGCTCTTTCCAAAACCACACAGACTTAGAGTGCTTTTTGGAAACCTCTCTGGATTTAAAAGAAGTCATGTGAAAGAGAAGGAGAGAAGAAGAATCTAGAAGGGAAGAAAGGAAATAACAATAGCCATGCCAGCTGGATCTGCTCAGATGCTCCTGAGCCCTGTGAGTTGGTCCTGCTGGAGAAACCTCCATGTACAGCCCCACCGTTACCCTCTTGATGTCTGCACAGCATCCTCTTGGCCCTGCTCCCACCCTGTGCAGCAATGAGGAGCAGCCATCAAAGCTGTTCAGAAGCACTTCTGCCTTTGAACTTAGAAAGAGCTGGGGCAGTGGCTTATACCTTGTGACAGCCCCTTGCAGCTTCCTGGCTATGTACACAGAGGGGTTTTCACACAACGGGTCACTTGGGAACTCAGATTGTGTCATTTTCCCAGCCATGTGCTTTTCCTTTCTGTACCTTTTCTCTTGGGGGATGTATGACCTGTTCTCTGTGGATGATCTGGCCACTGTTTGCAGAGCTGCTGTTCTCTGCAGTCATGGAAGGACTCAAGGGAGACCTTAAAGGTTTGGCCACTTGGCTTCTGTGACCTGTGACTACACAGGAGTGGTTCTGGGAAGGAGCTGGTTAGAAAAAGTGAATTGAAACTGAATCTAGTTGCCAGCAGTGCTAGAAGAAATCATATCATGTGGATGGAGGAACAGTGATGAGTCAATACCAAAACGTTTGACACTCCCCTGAAGTTCATGTGCAGTGTCTACATCCACAAAGTTGGCTTCATGTCTTATGTTCCCCCTGAAAGAGCATCCTGCTTATGTTTTGCCCCGCTGCATGGTCCACCATGCACCAGGACTTGTGCCTGGTCATGGTGGGAACCAGTCCTTACTGCCGCTGGGGACAGGCTGGGCTCTGTGTGCTGGGAAACCTTCACTGTAAGGTTTGCTCCATGCTTTGCTTGTAATCTGATGCACCAGCCAACATGTGTCAACATGAAACAGAGCATAAAGGAATCAGTCAATGGTGTACTGAGTGTCGCCAGGTCTCAGATCTCCTGGTAGGCTCTTCCCCCATCAGCCACCACCTGAGGTCCCAGAATCTCCAACCCAACTGATGATGGGCTAAATGCCTTGAGAGGTCTTCCTGAGTGTTATCTATCTCCCACAGTCCTAAAGGAAATTTAATTTGCAACCTGATAAGACCATGACAAGGTTACTGAGTCTGGTGAACTTCATGACGAGCCAGACAAAACCCAACCGATGCATCTTGATGTCACTCAGCTTGTTGGCAAAGTGAGAATCTGATCAAAGAAGACTTAGAGCTAACACACTTTCATGGTGATGAGGCAACATTCAGGATAGCACAGGCTTTGTGAATTGCTTCTCCCTGTAGTACAAGGTACAGATTCCTGCATCTACTCTTAGTCAGGCACCCAGCAAACATTATTTGGTCTTTACAAGAGGCATCTGAGTGCTCTTTGTACTGAAATCAGTGTTGGCAAAACTTTGTACCAGTTGGTGGCCTGGCGCATAGAGAAGTGGGTGGCAGCAGAGGTTGTGACCAACCGGAGCTAGGAAGAGAAACAGTAATTAAGACCTAACGAATAATTACCATCGTGGAGGGCAGCTCAAGGATGAGCACAGCCCCAAATCCAGATATTTCTAGCTGCAGCTCAAACCCCACAATTAAGCTGTGATTTTGGTCATAATGGAGGAGGTATTTCCAGAGCTGGATCTTGCCTTTTGCTGCCTTTATCCACCAAAACAACTGACACAGCACCAGCGGAAAGAAAACCCAGCATTTTGACGAATGTCATCCAAACCAGACTTGCGTTAGCCTGTGCTGGATGCCTCCACCAAAGCTGGATGCCAACCTGTGGGCAGAGCTGCCTTTTCATGATGAAGAGAGGAGAAAGCTTTCTGGCTGGCAGGGGGTCTGTTGGTTTAGGAGAGGTGGGGGGTACCTAAATATGCTGATCATCATAGAATCATAGAGTGGTTTGTGTTGGAAATGACCTTAAAGCTCCTCCAGCTCCAACCCCTGCCATGGACAGGGGCCCCTTCCACTAGAGCAGGTTGCTCCAAGCCCCTGTGTCCAACCTGGCCTTGAACACTGCCAGGGATGGGGCATGTCCTCCCTTGGGAGCAGGAGTCCCACCATACAGCAGCATGGAGAAGCAAATGTCACCATGCATTTCCCTGTTTCTTGGTCCACCTCTACCCACTCATTACTCCAGGTCACTGGTGTACTTGTAAGAAGTGAGGGGAAGGAAGCTGTAGCTTCCATACGGGTACCTGGTTGCCTTGCCCACTCTGTTGCAAGCACACTGTCCTCAGAGATGTCTCTGCAGGCAAATCTCACCACCGACCTAGATTTCCAGGTGCTGGTACAAGTGTTAATGGCTCATTTCCTTCCTGGCTTTCCACTGGTGATGCCGCAAGGACTATGACCTTGTTCCACAGCTGCCTTTTTCCCTTCCAGGCAGGATTAATGTCACCCGCTCCAATGGGTGACACCACCCTCCCAACCAAGCACCCTGACTCACTCACTCTTCCTTCTGCCCAGCTTTTATTCAGCTGTGAAATGTGGCAGACGTGCTCTCCTGCCATGCATCCACCTTGCACGGTACTCTTCCTAATGGTCCCATCCTCCAGCATTCACCAGGCATTTGCAACTGCACTAAGTCTTCACTTCTTGCCTTGTATATTCTATGCTATGTGTAGGCATCTCCCAAGCTTGTCCTCTTTGTGCAGTACCCCAAGGCCACCTCTTATCCTTTGACAGACTACAGACACTGTGTTCATTAACCCACGCTGCAATTGCTCAACCACCGCCAGCATCTTCCCATGCACAGTTTATGCTGTGTGGGTACAAGGGTTTGATGTCAGCGGGTTTGGGTCTGCACTGGTGGCTTTAACCTATTGGCAAAAGGTGAGAGAAAAGACCTGGGAGTCTTTTCTCCCCAGGACAGGTTCCTGGAGGAGGATTTTGTCCTTTCTACCTGAGATGAACCCATCTACAAGTGTCAGAGTCATTGCCATAAAATCCCCATATCTTTCCAGCCACCACTTTGATTTATCTTCTTAATATGTTCTCCCAGCTTTCCCTAAGAGGATATACTCTGTTTGGGCACGTTCTCTGTGACATTTTTGCATCATTACAGGCCCCTCTGGCGTGGATGAGCCCACCTTTTAGCAGCTAATTGGGGCAGGGAAGTGATCTTCTTATTTGGCTATAACTTACTCAGAGGTGACTGCGTGCTGTATAAACATGGCATAATAAAATAATAAAGCAGTAATATTCACCATAATTAATTTGTAATAATGACTGGGATACCTTTTCAGGCTTGCTAAATGAGGATGCAGGCTTCTAGTGAGTATTTCTAAGCATGGCCATTGACAGAGACTGATTTCAAGCCTCTTCTGGCACAGTTTTGCCCATGCCTGGGTCTGTTGAGGCAGTGGGAGAAGTCTATCTGCAGCCGGTATACAAAATCACTTCCGAGAGTCAGCAAATCCTAGGGAGAGATGGGACAGGGAAGCCAGTGAATTTGAGTCAGAAGAGTTGTAATACAGGGTTTGAAAGACTCATGGTAAAAGCTGGCTGAAAACCAGAACTTTTGGTTCACCAGAGACCTTCTCTTTTAAACGTAAATGAAAATAAAAGTATCTTCCTGTCCAAATGGGATGTGAACCCGATATATTCCCAAATTTCCAGAGCTACTTTTGACCCCATGAATGGACATGTAATTTTCCCTGTTTTGCTGAAGACTTTTTAAGCAATGTTGGCCCTTTTTGATAAAACGTTCGTTATAGAACACTGTACCAGAATGGCTTGTAGTAATGTTGGGGGAAAAAGCAGCACTGATGAGAGAATGGGGGATGGCCCTTCATCACTCATGAAAGATGAAATGGGGTTCATTGCCTTAATCTTGCATACGGCTGGATGCCCACCTCATCCACACAACAGGTCACCTCCATGTACCCCCTGGGAAACCCAGCAGAGAGGAGCTATGGGCTCAAGGATGCAGATAGGACGCAGTGTGGTGTCTGTGGCATCTCACTGTCATCCCTTGTCACTGCCTTGGAAGCTACGTGAGCTGGATGGCCAGCAATGCTCCAGACAGGGGTCAAGGTTGGAGGGGTAGGCTCAAACAAAAAGCCCATCTGCCTGCCCTTGCTGGTTTTAATGCAGGTATTAATCACCTTCCTATCTGCTAAGCTGATCTGAGCATGTCTGTGGCTTCCTTCTGCTCCTAGCAAAGCTGGTGCTGTCTGTGTGCTCTGAGAGCCAGGAGGGATAAGACAAGTGCTGATTAAGGGCTGTGGGATGTCAGCCAGCACAGGAAGGCTTCTCGCTATGGCTGTGAAGCAGATTTGCCTGCAGAGAGGCTGACTGTGCAGTGCTGTGCGGGTTAAGCTAAGGTAGGCAATGCCATGCCTGCCATTGTGTGAGACCATGCACATGTTGGGCAGGCAGGCTTGGGCTGGTGGGCTGCCGTTGCAATAGCTTGGTTGTGTGTCTGACCTTGTAATGTGAGTTTTGCAGCTTCTTTGGGAGCTTTTTGTGGGTTTTTTTCATTCCACACATGCAACCTGCAAATCTGAACATCCCCCTGCCCCCCTGCCATGTATTTCTCAATGGCAGTGCCATGCATGGCACAGTATTTCCCATTCTGGTTGCACTGGTGGGGATTTGTGCTGGTCTGGGAGACAGGATTGGGCTTTGTGGCTTTTCTTTGCCATAGACATGAGTGTTGCAAAACATGATGTTTGCCAAGAGCCGGCAGGACTTCACACAACCATGTCGTCCAGCCCAGTCACTGGGATGCGGGCTATCCATGTAGGAAGGATAACAGGAGCTCTCGTGTCTGTGCATCTCTTGCAGATTATGGATCAAAGTTATAGAATTATAGAGCCACAGAACATCTCAAGTTGGAAGGGAGCCATAAGGATCATCGAGTTCAACTCTCTGGTCCTCTCTGAACTACCTAAAGCTAAACCATCACTGCAAAAAGAAGTGTAACCATTAGCTAACAAATACTGTCCAGGAAGTCAGCATTTAGAGTGCAAACGAGCACAAGTAAATTGGCCATCTGCTTCAAAAGGGGCAGCGTTTGCCCCTGTGCAAAGGTCAGATGAAATATTAAGCAGCTGCCACATCCCTCTATTGTTTCGGAGCAGTGATTTGAGATAAGCAGCTGCAGGACCCATTGCTGGGAGCTGTCTGGGTCCAGTTTCATAGGAGGATGTTCAAAGCCAGGCTGCGTGGGAGATCCACGCTGCCTCACAACCACATTGCGTGCTTCAGCACACAATGACAGAGGTCAAGATACCTCTGGACCAGTAAACATTTGCTGCAATGGCTTAGGAATAAACCTACTGAAGGAAACGGGACTAACAGCTATTGCAGAATCAGGCCTGGTTCAGATGTGTTTTAGATAGACCCCATTAGCTGCAGCAGTGCCTCTTCGGGTTATCATCACCTCCTCTTGTGGCACATGAGGCAAAGCACAACACTGAAACATTCAGTTGCAAAACGGATCTGTTCCAAGGGGGATATCCAGTGGCATCTTCGCTCAAGTAATTGGCCAAGGGACCAAAGCAAATGTGCACAAAGAGCAAATTAGATCATTGTGGGTTGGTCATGCCAGCAAGAGAATAAAACTGTCAAGGAGGTAGTTTCTTGTGCTGGCTGGGATTATTTATAGCTGTGCTGTCTGTGGAGCTTATTTGACCAGGCATGGAGCATGGTGGGGGCTGTGGCTACTGGGGTAATCAGCTGTGTATAAGCAGGGCTGGGAACACAGGCAAAACCAGGCAGGATTCTTCTGGGTGAGCTTTTTTCCTAGCTGAAAGCATTGGTTTGTCAAAAATTGAAGCTTTCTGCAGCGACGCGCCAGGCTATGTTTGTACTTGTAAACCAACAGGGTCAGGGAAAGGGCTGGAGCCGGGGCTGTGACTGTCAGTGGTGGTTTTGGTGTATTCCCTGGTGTGGTGTTGGCCTGGGCTAACTGGGACCTGGGGTTGATGGGTGCAGGGGACAGCATGGCTCAGGGATGGCTCAGGGATGGCTCCTGGGTCATAGAATCATAGAACCCCAGCCTGGTTTGGGTTGAAAAGGACCTTAAAGCTCCTCCAGCTCCAACCCCTGCCATGGGCAGGGACACCTTCCACTAGAGCAGGTTGCTCCAAGCCCCTGTGTCCAACCTGGCCTTGAACACTGCCAGGGATGGGGCAGCCACAGCTTCTCTGGGCACCCTGTGCCAGCGCCTCAGCACCCTCACAGGGAAGAGCTTCTGCCTAAGAGCTCATCTCAATCTCTCCTCTGGCAGGTTCAAGCCATTCCCCTTGGCCTGTCCCTACATCCCTTGTCCAAAGCCCCTCTCCAGGTCTCCTGGAGCCCCTTTAGGCCCTGGAGCTGCTCTAAGGTGTCCCCTTCAGGAGCCTTCTCTTCTCCAGCTGCCCCAGCCCAGCTCTCTCAGCCTGGCTCCAGAGCAGAGCTGCTCCAGCCCTCGCAGCAGCTCCGGGGCCTCCTCTGGATGCAGCCACACTATACCCACTGCCCAGCTTAGGTATGTACATCAGCTGGGGGGAGTTTCTCCTGACCAAAGGGACTTTCCTAAAATAAATCAGAGTGCTCAAATTAGCTCCTTATTTGAGGCACACTGAGCAAGACTTTGACTGCAGATGCAATCTGTGGTCCACAAGATAATGTGGTTTATACCTAATGGGGTCTCTGAACACAGCTGAGGGCAGCAGCCAATGTCAGGAGGCCAGTGTCCTTCCATGATGGATGAAGTGGATAAGACTGGAAGCAGTTGGGTGAGGAGCAGAGAGGGGGCCATGTAAGTGTGATGCACACCATGGCTTTGCAACCTCCATTCTCCAAAAGCAGCCTCCAGCTAAAAGGCACAACTGGGGGCATTGGACCACTGGAAGTTGGCTGTTATGTTTGTCTCTGAGCCTCTGTGTGTGTAAATCAACCCAAGGCAGGTCTGCCCTTTGATGGATGGAAAAATTGTCTTATTATATGAATCATTACTGTTATTAATGTTGTCTTTGTTGCTATTACTGTTATTGTGTCTGGGAGTGGCATATGCTCATCTCTGTGTATTGGGTCAGAGAAGGATCCAGGCTGCACAGTGGATTCAGTATTGCTCTGTTGGAGCCCAAACCCTGCGTTTGGTGTCTTTGGCCAGGAAGGGTCTGGGACAGTAAGTGGTAAATCACCTAATTTGTCATCATCTGTAATCCCCAAGCATCCTTCACTGATCCCTGGAGGGATGTATTTCTGTTATATCCTCTAGAAAGAGTTACATGCTCACTGGATCTCCAGTAGTTTGGTGACCAATGAAGCTGTATGGGGAAGACATCACATCCCAAGGTTTAGATGTGAAGCCGTTCTGCTTTCAAACATAGCCAGGGCATCTGCCAGAAGAAAGCCAAGGAGGAAACACATCCTTTCTGATGCCAGCATCTCCCTTTTCCCCCCATGGACTCAGTTATGGATTTTCTGCAATCCTGAGAACTGGCATTAAGCAATCCTGAGCAAACAACGTTCCCACAGGGCGCATCAGCCTCATGCTCTCACCTCACTCCAGTCACTACCTTCTAGTCTAGGATCTGCTGGGGTTGGGGGATTGCAGCAGAGGGGACGTCTAGCAAGGCAGACAATGGACCAGTGCAGTCATAAAACACAGGAGGGCCTGTAACTGGTGTCCAGACTGGATATTTACCCTTTCTTTAGCTTCTTAACATTGCATTTATTAGTGCTGATGCTTTGATTTACAACCTGTGCCTTGCCTGGTGGGTGCTACCACTGGTATAGGTTCGCAGCTTAATTGTTGCATTGCCTAACTCTCCACCAGGTTGGAAGCCTGATGTCCTAAGTGATGAGGCTGTTTGACTTCAGGTGCCTTTTGTCCATCCATTCCTATTAAAGCCTGTAGAAAGCATGCAGGTTTGGCTCCTCTCTTGCAGGAGAAACTTGGGGCAGGCAGAGGCTTTGAGTACAGTGGTGTTTAAAGCTGCGGGTAGTTAGTTTCTGCCAGTAAATGCAGTCCTTGCACATGTGGTGAGTGGAAGAAGTGACTGAGATCTGTATCTTTGCCTGGCGCTGGCTTGGAGGGGAGAAGCAGCCACAAACTACGAGCATGGGGGAAGAGGGAAAGCAAGGGGAGGATGTCACCACATATCACAGATAGATACTGCCTGTAACCAGTGTGTGCTGCACGGCTTAGGCAAAGCTCATGCTTAATTTACTACCAGACAGATGCTGGATAGCTCGCCCGTTGCTTGGTCACAGGGCTTGAAGTCTCCTTTTCATTCTCTGCTGTTGCCCCAACAGAAGCAACCAGCAGCACTGATCTTATGATCTGTCTCTACATGTGATCTCCTGGTGAGAAGGTTTCTTACAGTTAATTCTCTTAAACTGATGATCTGATAGAACTGCTCTCTTGGCCCTGTATGTCAGAGGACCTGGATTTGGTCTTATCAGTGCCCCACATCTATATTGCATGTGATACTTTGGGCTACTTGCAATGAGGCTCCCAGCACAGCTTCTTCTGACTTTGCTTGACGGATGGATGGTCAGAGGTACCAACACTGTGACTTTGCTGGCACCTCCAAGGGCACCTGTGCCTTTGGAAACTCAAGTCCTCAAGTCAGTAAATTACAGGCCAATTAAACCATGAGGGCAATACCTAGAGGCTGACCAAAATGGACAGGGTTTTGCGTGGATGTGGAGCTGCAGATAGGCCTGAATTAACAATCCAGGTCGTTTTATGCAGAACCCAGAGGCTGTGCACTGGGAAAGCATGTGGGTGGGATGGGAGGAGAGGAGGAACCAAACCATGCCTGCTGTTGAGGTGCATTGATCTAGCAGATTCCTTGTCAGCTCGTGCTTGCTTTACTGAACATGCTGGTGTTCGTTAGTTATGCAAAGCTGCTTGATTATGAAAATCAAGCCTCAGATCAGCCAAACTAACCAGTCATGAAGTCCACAAACAAACAAACAAACAAACAAGAAGTGTTTAGAGGTTGAGAGAGATGCAAAACCCACCCTCTGCTTGGAGCGCCTGAGCTGGGAGAAAGGGCATGGTTGCTAGTCCAGGACTGTGCATCAAGTCCTATCTGATCGCCCAGACAACACACTGGCTCCTTGTCTCCTCCTTCTCTTGCCCAAGGGATGTTTTGGCTCCGGCACTACGCAAAGAGAAAGGCATATGTGACCTAAATCAGGTTTTACTTCTGCTCACATCCCTCTAGCTTGAGTAAACAGCAGAGGATGTGACTGAGAGCACATACAGTCGGTGCCTCACCAACGCCTCTTTGCTCCAGGTTTTCTTCTCCCTTCCCCAGAGGTGAGTTTGACTCACTCTGTGTTTAGAGAGATGCTTCCCCTTTCCCCACACTGTTCATTAAACCTCCCTGATCCCCACCTCTAGCTTTTCTTGTTCACCAGGTAGCACTGTCCGACAGGACCTCCCTCCCAAGCCAAACCCCCCCGGTGGGCTGTGAAAGGATGGGAAAACCCCCAGACACTGACAAAACAAACACGAAAGAGGGCTCACTTGATCAGCCTGAGTGCCAGCCCCACCCTGGGGTGTGGAACAAACACTGCCAAGTATTTATTCATCACTCAGCATCCAAATATTTGTTTCTCTTTGTCACAAGGGCACACACTCATATTCATGTTGTCTGTCAGGTGCCTTCCTTCCCAGTGAACCTGGGCACACTTCTGTCTGCTAAGGCAGGGCAGGAAAGAGATTCTGCCTGCTTGATTTGTTATGAATACACTAGGATTCCTGGCACTTTGATGTCTAGATGCACAAGGATATTTAGGTTTGAACTTCCTTCTAAACACTCCTGGGCACTGCACATTTGTCTATCCATTTATATTCATGCACTCCCAAATGTTTACATAAATATGTGTGTGTAGCATATGTATTTGCTGGAAATGATAATCCGGATGTCTTTGCATTAATAATGCATAAGGCTGATGTTTGGAGAAGTGAAGACGTGGCGCATGATGCTGTTTTAGTCTTTGCATACACACATACACATCTTTTATCCATCTGTCTAGTTATGAACATGCTGGTATAGAGGTGTGCTTAAACCCAGAGTGTTCCTATATGGGAATGTGGACGAATTAAGTTAGCACACAGAGTAAAACATCATCAGAACAATCGAATTAAAAGCCAGATGCCTGATGTATTCGGCTGAATCCATATCAATCCAATGCACACATCGATCCCGATCATCCTGATGTAATTACCAAGAGGAGAATGAAACGCCCTTGTACGACTAAAGACGAAAAGATCCTGCTTGACCTTATGACCACCAAAGTGCTTCACCCCCGACAGACCGAATTAGGTTGCAGGTAAAACGTGGAGCTGTGTCACCTGGGAGGAAAACTTTCAGTAATGGTGAGCACACACAGCATGTGATAACTACCCTTTGATCTGTCCCAGCTTTATAGAGCATTAGGGGAAATGTCTTTAGGGCATGTGAGTCTGAAACGCTGACCATGGTGATTAGATAAGGGTGTTTAGTAAGAAGCTTGGTTTCCTGCCTAAAATGGTCAAGATGACCTGCGATGTGATGAGTAAGGATGGATGGGCTGCTAGAGGTTGGGGAAAAAGCCCTAGGGGAATGGTTTTTCCAGTACCTTTAAGGTGTGAAAGGGAGGGGATTTCTCAGCTAATCTGAGTGCTTTATGGAGCTGGGATTTCATCTAGAAGTGACCCTTGTGGTGTTTCTCCATTGTCCTGGTGAGAATTTATACTGATAACTTGGAGAAGCATTAAAACAACAGAGAGATACTTGTTCTGGCCCAAGCCTGGCTGCCCTGTGCCCACAGGTAATTAAGGACATATTTTATCCTTATCAGCGACAATCTACTTTTATAGTCTTTGTGACAGCAATTTGCTAAGTAGACACAAGACTTTACAGAGATGTCTCACTGCAGCACCTGCAATATGTTTCAGTGCCTACACTGCAGCTTAGCTGCAAGAGAAAGGGAGGTGATGCTCAGCTCCCAGTGAAAGCAGGGGCTGTAGACATCAGTGACAAAGTGTCCATGTGCTGTTGACCCTTTGGATGGATAGAGAGCTGGGGTCAGGCAGCTCTGGAGATCTCTGCTTTCTGTGTTTCTAAAATGGATAAAAGGCATAACTCACCTTAATCACACCAGAAACTGGTTTAATACTACACAGAGCCATAGAATTGTTTCGGTTGGAAAAGATCTTTGAGGTCGTCAAGTCCAACCTTTAACCCCACATTGCCAAGTCCACCACTAAACCATGCCCCTAAGGGCCTCATGTACATGTCTTTTAAACCCTCCAGGGACGATGCCTCAACCACTTCCCCTGGGCAGCCTGTTTCAGTGCTTGGAAACCTTTTTGGTGAAGAAACTTTTCCTAATAGCCAATCTAAACCTCCCCTGGCATAACCTGAGGCCCACTGGAAGTCATCCTTCTACTGTTTATTGCTGTGGGTACCTGTAAATGTGCTCTTCTTCCACAGACATACTTACCCACCAGTGAAATAGACATAGAATCATAGGATCATAGAATGGTTTGGGTTGGAAAGGACCTTAAGATCTTCCAGTTCCAACCCCCTGCCGTGGGCAGTATTTGGGCAAGGTTGCCTCACACCAAACCATGTTGTCCAAGGCTGTGTCCAACCTGGCCTTGAACACTGCCAGGGACAAGGCATTTACCACTTCTTTAGGCAGCCTGTGCCTCAGCACGCTCATTGTAAAGAACTTCCTTAGATCTAACCTGAACTTCCTCTGTCTACATTTGAACCCACCATCCCTTGTTCTACCACATGAAGTTGTATTTTCCACCCAAGAAACCTTTGTGGTCCCAGAGCAAAGCCACCACAGGGTATGGTGCTCCTCCAGCAACACCACGTGTACATCACCAGTCACATAGCAGGCCAAAGGAACACCTTCCCCTACCTTTTTCCTGAAACCATCCCAACAATCAAGCAGACCTGGGAGGTCAAGGTAGGTTTTACAGCCAGGTGTGTCAAGTTCCATTTAAGATACTGCTTGTTCTATCAGATAAGAGGAGGTATGATGGCTCCTGACCTGAAATCTCATGGCACAGGCTGTCACAAGTTCCAAGCGGTCTCATGGTAACAGTGTCAGACAGTGTGTTGGAGCTGACCTGCAGCACTTCTATAATTGGAGACACACCTCTGAAGCTATAAATGTAATTGCCTCTGGAGAGATTACTGAGATCAGAGAAAGAAGGACATCAGCTGCTTGTGACTGTGCTCAGCCCTCTAAATAGACTGGTAATGAAGTCAATTGAGACTTCTGTAGTCCTTAGCTGACTGCTCAATTAGACCCTCTACCATTCAGATGCTCCTACCATCATCCCACTTCTGCTGAAAGTATCTCTGAACTTAGCATAAGTCAACTCCTTCCCTGCACTGACCCAAAGTGCCCCAGGTTTCAGTGACAAGGTCTCTCTGTGTTCTTCTGTGGTGGTTTCGCTGCAGGAGCAGAGCAGAGGGAGGGACGTCTTTCTGGGAAGCCCTACAAGGCGTTTGGGGGTTGACCAAGGCTCCTTGATAGGCTTCAAGGTCTTCAGCGCCATCTACTGCCACGCTAAGTGTTGGCTCCCTTGTCATAGCTCCAGGAATGTGTTTAGAGGATACTTTCAGGCCCATAGGATGGAGATAATTAGTAGTTGTATCTGTTGCCCTGCTGTTACTATGGCTGAGTCCAAGTTAAAAGTCATCCTAGTGTCTGGAGACAAAAAACGGTGCTGTTTCCCTTACAAATTCATGCAAAGGGCAAGAAAAAAGACTGTTATATGGCAACAAGCAAAAACCAGGCAAGAGACAATAACTGGAGCTCCAATGCTGTTCTTTCTGATCTGCTTCTGCCTATGGGATGTTCTCCACTGTCAGCATAAAGTGAAGGTTAAGTAGACCATTCAATAAGGGTTAGAGGGAAGAGAGATAAAGTGGTTATCACTATGGGTTCATTGACTTGCCTGTGATCAGACACAAAACATCTCTCACGTTAAGCATCAAAGAAATGCTGGGTGAACCTGTGATAGGAAAGGTGTGGCTGAAGCAATGTATCTGTCCCTATGCTGGAGCGGGGCCAGAGAAGGGCACTGGAGCTGGAGCGGGGCCAGAGAAGGGCACTGGAGCTGGAGCAGGGCCTGGAGCACAAGTGTGATGGGGAAGGGCTGAGGGACCT
>NW_009911518.1:0-4265 GCF_000696875.1 Nestor notabilis | reverse complement strand
AAGGAACAAGGGATGGCACAAGAGGAACCGGCCTCAAGCTGCCCCAGGGCAGGTTTAGCTGGAGCTGAGGAACAATTCCTTGCCCAGAGGGTGCTCAGGCATTGGAACAGGCTGCTCAGGGCAGGGCTGGAGTCACCGTCCCTGCAAGTGTTCCCAGCCCGTGGAGCCGAGGCCTCAGTGCCAGGGGTTAGTGGTGGCCTTGGAACTGCTGGGAATGGTTGGACTGGAGGAGCTTAAAGGTCTTTTCCAACCTGGTTGGTTCTATGAGTCTATGTCAAGTTCTAATTTCAATCAACTTGAAGCAAATCAGCTAAAATCAGTGAATTTGCACTGAATCTACAGCCCCTGTATTAAGTGCAAAACTTGGTTCTTTGTTCTCTTCCCAGGCAGAAGAACATCAAGGTTAAACAACTCTTCTAGGCCTAGGAAAGCTCTAACCTATGGAGCAGGACGACCAGTCATCTCTAATGTGTCTCAGGATTTCATCCATGTGAGAAAAGCCTTAACAACCAGCCATAAAACCATCTCTTTAGCTGTTTAGGAGATGGTGTAATTCTGAGGCATTTTATGGGGCATGTTCCTCCCTCTCTCTCAGGTGGTAACAGTGGTTCCAAAGACACACGCTCCTCTCTACCTGTCAGGAACCTCTTAACTTTACAAAATGAAGACCCAAAATCAAGTCTGTTCAACTTTGCTTCTTCTCTAGATGAAGCCAAAGGCTATGCAGAAGCTTCAGCTTTGGAGGAACTTTAAACCCAAAAGCAGGGGAGATTTTTGAGGACAAACTGAGAACAGGAGATTGAGCTTACTGAAAACCAGTTTGCTTAGTGCCACTGACAGTCATCTAAGAGTGTGTGTGGTCTGGGAATTAAATACAACCTCAGGACCTCTTGCATGATCTTCTGGTGAGGGTTTGATCAGTAGCAGGAAAGCAGTAGATGTTAGAAACAATTGGGACGTTCCCATTAAGGAAGGTTTAGAAAGTAGCCTAACATAATTGCAACCTAGATGGTTCTGCTAAGCTCCAGCTGGTGTTGATTCATCACCAGCCTTCTGCTGCAGATGGCTGGGTAAATTAGGAGTCCTGTGTATAGCAACCTGTGTGCTTTTTCCAAGAAAAACAAACAAAAAGCCTCAGTGTGGTTTCCTCAGGAATGAGACTCCAGTTGGAACATTGGCTTTGTTCCTCTACTGAAAGGCAGTCCCACTGACCATGTCTACAAAGGGCACAAGTAATACAGACTTCATTGACCAGAGATAATCTCCTAAAACCTATGATTTTCACCAAATGCTTAGCAACATCTCTTCTAGCTAATATGCTTGTGTTCCTCCTCCTGGCATGCTGGATGGCAAAGAAGGGAACATTTGTGCAAACACACCCAGATTCCTACTGGGCATGACTCAGGTCTCCACCTGGGACATTTGACATGCAAAATGTGACCCTGATAGAATCATGGAATTGTTTAGGTTGGAAAAGACCTTAAACATCATCAAGTCCGACTATTAACCCGGTACTGCCAAGTCTACCACTAAACCATGTCTCTAAGAGCCAAATCTATGTCTTTTAAGTATCTTCAGAGGTGGTGACTCCAGCCCTGCCCTGGGCAGCCTGTTCCAATGCCTGAGCACCCTCTGGGCAAGGAATTGTTCCTCAGCTCCAGCTAAACCTGCCCTGGGGCAGCTTGAGGCCGGTTCCTCTTGTGCCATCCCTTGTTCCTTGGGAGCAGAGACCAGCCCCCTCCTGGCTCCATCCTCCTGTCAGGCAGTTGTAGAGAGCGACAAAGGTTCACCCTTATCTCCAGGCTGAACCACTCCAGTTCTCTCAGGCATTCCTTATAAAACTTGTTCTTTAGACACTTCACCAGCTCCATTGCCCTTCTTTGGACAGGCTCCAAAGTGTTTGATCACCTGCTGAATGTTTGAGGGATGACGTGTTGCAATCAGCCTTCCTGGGACGGCTTGTAGGCATGTGATAAGCCTAACACGTGTTCTCATCCACCTTTGCTGTCCTGGTGTACATCTCTCTTTGGCAGTCCTGCGCCTGGGCATGCAGAGAGCTGTGGTTCAGGAGTACATGGTAACCTTACACGGTGTCTCTGATCCTGGGTGTACCCATGTCTGAAAAGGACAGGCCTGAGGCTGAATGATTTTGACTTCCCGGAGCTTCAACTTACCTAGATGCAAAATGGTGATAAGGAGTTCTTGGAGATCTTTGTAAACTGCATCATGCCTCGCTTATGTAGGAGTTAATTATCCTAATCATTATATCCTTTTAGCACAAAGGAATCTACCGGAGGTGATGGGACAAGAAACGTTTTATAGTGCTTAATCAGCAGGATTTGGAGAGGAGATACCTGAGCTCTGTTCCTGAATCTGTGACTGTAACTCCTCTAAGACCTTGGCCAGGACACTTAAACATCTCTGTGGCTCACATTACCCATATATAAAACAGGATAATACTGAGCGCTCTGCAGCAAGGATGGTTTCCTCACTGTCTGTGAGATGACTACAGAAGCCTTGAGTGCCAGGGAATGCAAAATTGCTTGTAATTTTCCTCTTGGTGGCTTCAATTTGTGGTCTCACACCCATGCTGTGCTCTGGAGGGGCCTGTGATAGCATGTTTATTTGGCTTATGGCAACCAACATGAATGAAGGCATCCATGTCTCTGGTAGAAGATGCTCCAAAATTAGGTGAAAAAAAGCTTGGGCTATTTTGTCCTTTTCTAAACACACAGTGATGGAGATTCTAAAAGCTCCACATTCTGACAGGCTTTAATTTACTGCACAACTGACTCTTTCTTCAGGAGCAGTCACAGCAATCAAGTTCAGCTGATGTGGTCTCCTGGTCTGAGCTAAGAGTGCCTGTCATGTTGACTCTACCCATGGGTGGTTTCCACAGGGCATTTCTCCACTTAGAAGTTGCTTCTCTTTTACTCTAAAGCAGCTTGGGTCAGACTGCAGCTTCTGACCACCTTCCCAGAGACACTGCTGTTTTCAGACTCATGGAGATAAGCATTTCCAAGCAATGAGTTGAAACCAGATAAAACTTCCCTGTGGGAAAAAGGGGACATGTTTAATCCATTCTCATCCACCACAGGTTCTTCATCCTTTGCTGTCAGTGGTGCTTTAGAAATTTACCTATCTATCTATCTATCTATCCATGCATCTATTTATTTATCTATCCATCTATCTATTTATTTTCCTTTCTATTTTCTTCTTTCAGGTTCTTGTGCATGTGTGGAAGAACTATAAAAGTAACAAAAGAGCCTGCAGGACATGACTTTGACTCAGTTTGCCATGTGTCTTTCACCCTGGCTCCAGCGATGAGTTGAGGCAGGATTGCCTTTTCATCCCCACTTACACACAGATCCTACAAAAATGTGAGGAATTACATTGAAATCATAGGGAATAACGAAGAGTCACAAGCATGGCACAAAGTCATCCAACATAGGGAATTCCCATTTTTCGCACCACTCGCTGATGTTTGGAGCATGCTGACGTGGTGATGCTTGAAACAATAGTGAATAAAAACAACTCAGGGAGAGGTGTGATGTTTAACTTGGCCAGAGCCTCCCAGGATTTCTAAAGCATGTCAAAACCCTTGGATGAAAGAGAGATTGTGAGGGTAAGAATATAATCACTACCAGTTTAAATTCTGCCTTCCAGGCACGTGAAGTAGCAAGATCCCAAGGTCAGGGCAAAAGGGAGCTGCGTGCCACATGCAGCAGTGGAATTTGACCCTCAGTGCCAGGTATCTGCTCATTAGAGGGGGGACTTTGCACTGCCTTTGACAACCTTTCCAGTCACGAGTTGCTTAAAATAATTGAAAATGGAGTTTTAAAGCGAGCAGATAATTTGCCAGATTGGGGTGGAAAAACTGGGATTTCATTTCAAGAAGTTCTCAGAGGCAAAAGGCACAATAACAGTGCTCTTAGTGAATGAATATTCTGGTGTGGAAGTTGACTTACGTGGCTGCTGGAATATTGGAAATCTTTATTCTCCACTTTGAGGCATTAATAGCAAAATACTGGGGTTTTTTTCCTTATTTTTTTTGGTGGCTTTATTTATTTATTTCTGCCTTTTACTTTTCTTTTCCATCCACACTGGGGAATTACACAAATAAAACCAGAGTAAAACTGCCTTTGACCAACGAGAAGCGAAATGTACTCAGTCCTGACTCATGGCCTAGGGTGAGGTGTCCCTGCACATGGCAGTGAGTTGGAATTAGATGTTCTTAAGGTCTGTCCTGGGTTCAGCTACAGCAG
>NW_009911517.1:0-211 GCF_000696875.1 Nestor notabilis | reverse complement strand
CCCCACCTTACCTCACCTCACCACACCTAACCTCATTTAATCTCATCTCGTAATCTCGTTTTATCTCACCTCATCTCATCTATTCTCACATCATCTCACGTCATCTCATCTCATCTCATCGCATCGCAGCGCATCGCATCTCAGCTCAGCTTAGCTCATCTCATCATCTCATCTCATAGCATCACATCTCATCTCATCTCATCTCCTGTCA
>NW_009911516.1:31613-68928 GCF_000696875.1 Nestor notabilis | reverse complement strand
GGCTCTGATGCGCCGTGACACGGTGTGTGGCGGGGCGTCAAGAGAGCAGTCGGAGGGGGAGAACCACCTCCGAGCCTGTGGCTCATGCTCCTTTGATGCAGAACAGGATAGGGCTGGGTTTGTGGGCCAATCGGTGGTAAAAAACCGTACAAGAATTGAGGAAATGGAACAAGTAACTTGAGCAAATAGTTAAGGGCGGTGGCAGTACTCAGGAGAAGGGAAAGGGTCGGTGTCCGTCCGTCAGCAGCTGAGGGAAGCAGCCCGTGAGCAGCCCACTCCTGCCAAGCAGTCAGTCACGCTCTGCTCTCGCAGGCTTGAGCTGCCAAACGTTGCCCCTTCATGGAGCTGGGAAGGCTCCTCCAGGCCCTGTGCTGGGAGTGAAAAAGGAGCATTTCTTGTGGTCCTCATGTGTCTGCTCACCTGGTGTCAGCAAGGAGGAGGTGGTGACGTGGGTGCGTACCTCCAGTACACCTCTGCCAAGAGGTCTGGGCAGAAGAGGTACCCGGGGCAGAAGCACGGGTCAGAGGTGACTGCCCCAGCACCTTGGCGATGCACCACAAGAAGGAGCTTCCCTGCAATGCAGGCAAGTGAGGAAAGGGGCACGGGGAGGCTCAGGCAGCCTAGGGTGTTACTGTAAGCGCACTGCAGGATGCGTGTAACTTGGAAATGCCACAGGGGAACATGAAGGTGGATATTTTCTCTAAGAGAAGAAAGTGGCGGAGAGTAGCCAGAGAAAGGTGGGGAAGGAGAAGAGGACATGATGCAAGCAGCTTGTGCTGCTACCTTAGCGGAGACCATATCACCTGAAAAGACACCCAAAAACGAGAGAGCAGCGAGGAAGGGCTGGCTGCAGTTTCAGCCCCCGATGGCTCCCTGTGGAACCAAGCAGTGCAGTGGCAGGAGCAGCAGAGGAGGGCTCTGCCGCTAGCGCAGAGCAAAGCCAAGGTTAGAGCCTGTCACCTCTGGCAGGCCTCACGCTACGCTCGAAAGCAGCAGAGAAAAACAGTGTTAAAACCAGATGGTATCAGGGGACTCTTTACCCTTGGAAGAAAAATCTTGCATACATTATGAGCATTTACACATCTGTAATCTAATTAATAATGTCAATCACTTCCGTTTTGTAATGAATAAGTGTTTTTGAAAGTGTATCTCATCCTGATAGCATCCTCTGGCATTAATTTTCTAGTGTAATCTACTTTCATAAGTATAGAGCGAATAAGTTACTTGCACTTTAGAGCAGAAGAAAAAGGAAGGAAAAACATACTTAAGCAAAAAAAATGTTCAGGCTTTAAAGATTTTCTTCATAGGAAAGCCACTAGTAGGACTTCACTGAAAGAAAAAAATAACTGCATTAAATTTTGTTTTGGACAAATACAGTATTGTCTTTTTTCCTACATAGAATGCAATTCACCCATTTGCTATCAGCTATGGATGTGTATGCTTTCACAGAAACCACTGCATGGCTAACCTGGCTTGGGACAAAGAACATACTCAACATCTGCATCCACTCCTGTCCTGGTTTTGGCTGGGATAGAGTCAATTTTCTTCCTAGTATCTGGCACAGTGCTGTGCCTTGTCTTTAGTCTGAAAACAACGCTGATAACACACCAGTGTTTTAGTTGTTGCTAAGTAATGCCTACCCTGATTGAGGAATTTTCAGTCTCTCATGCTTTGCCAGTGAGGAGGGGCACAAGAAGCCGGGAGGAAGCAGAGACAGGACACCTGGCCCAAACTGGCCAAAGGGCTATTCCATACCACAGCACGTCATGCCCAGTATAGAAACTGGGGGGAGTTACCTGGAAGGCCCAGATCGCTCCTCGGGTCAGGCTGGGTATCGATCAGCGGGTGGTGAGCAATTGTATTGTTCATCACATGTGTTTATTGGGTATTATTCCTCTCTCTCTCTCTCTTTGTTGTATCCCTTTTCATCATAATTATTACACCAGTGTCAAGACCAGGTTGGACGGAGTCTTGGGTGACATGGTCTAGTGGAAGGTGTCCCTGCCCATGGCAGGGTGGTTGGAACTAGATGGTCTTAAGGTCCTTTCCAACCCCAACCATTCTGTGATTCTATTTAACTTCAATTATTAAGCCGTTCTTACCTCAACCCGCGTGTTTTACCTTTATCTGATTCCCCTTCCAATCCCACTGGAAGATGTGGGGTGTGAGCAAGCAGCTGCGTGGTGCTTAATTGGTGGCTGGGGTTAAACTACAACGATAACTTGAAATTAGAGACTAACATTAAGAAAAACATTAACAAGCCTTCCCCTGAAATCTTCATACTGTGATGAACGTATGTAATTTCTGTGGTCAACTTCTCCAGTGTTTCACTTGTATTCTGAAAAATACTCATGTCAATGGTTCAGCTTATATCCAACTAGACCTCATTATGCTTTTTTTACCGCCCATTACAAAAGTCTCACATATTTAGGTATCTGGAGTGTTGAATCACTTCTTATTAGTTTCCTGGATAAATAAAAGCAGCCAGAGCTACTTCAGTCTAATTTAGACAGACTCGTTCTCCAGACTTTTGGAGCAGCCCCTTTTCCGAATTTGATCTTTTGGTACTCCTCTTAAGCACAGAAAAATCGAACTGGCATCAATATCCCTGTCATCCTTAGGGGAAACTAAAAAAAAAAACCCAAACCAATAACCGAGCCAAAAGTTAGGGGAAACAAAACAAAACACCAATAACTAACCCCAAAACCTGGAATACCCCAAACAAAAAGCCTTTAAAACTCTGTGTTTCATACTCTCAGTTGTCAGGTAAACAAGCGCTGTTCTCGTACACACACTTCCACAGAGAACATACATCAACAAAGCACACCTAAACATATATGGACTCGGGCTTATTCACAGCTACGATTTGTATCCTTTCCATTATTGTAAGCTTGTTAATTATAAAAACCTAAGAAAAAAATCCAGAGGAAACCAAACATTTTTTGTTTCGTTTTTAATTCGGCTTCACGCTGAAAATTCAATTTACAAGCCATTCATAAGGAAAATGTCCAGCTAGGCAGAATGAGCCATGATTGTATAACTGCACATCAACACTTGTAGTGTATCATTTAGTTCCCTTTTAGTAAATCATCATAAGACTTGTATAGCATAGTTTAAGCGTCTACATCATTTGGCTCAGTTCATCACACGCTATAGTCCACTTCGACCTATCAGACAACTAACAAGAAAACAAATGCTCAAATTGAGGTATTTCCTTTAAGAATTTACTGATCACTGGTGTTCAGAGGTAATGTTAAATCATATCGTTTTAAACCTTGAAAAATGTACAAAACCAAGTTCATTTTTAAAAAATATTATCCTTAGTCTTCCATGCATGTTAATAAAAAATATAAAAATCAAATTTGTAGCACTGAAGCTATACTTTTAATTCTGCAAAAGTATTTCCACAATTGGAACCACAAGCTACAAGTCATCTTTAGTACACTACTTGAAGTATAGTCAGTTCAGTGCAAAGGCAATAGTCTATGTACACATACCATAAGAGCCACAGGGGGGAAATTTACAGCAGAAAATACGCATTCGGATTATTATTATTATCCAGTAGCACTATATATTGTTACAGATTTACACTGCGTATCCAAGGGCTATTACAGCAAAAAGCTTGCAGCCAGTATGCATCTTTAAACACACCAGGGCTGCCTAGGCAGCCTTGAAGTCAACAGAATTTGTACCACTGACGGAACAAGCATGTAATACCTTGCAAGGATGTTCCTATGAACCAGCTTCCTGCTCTGTCAGCACAGCTTTTGCAACCAAAAGCATCCTCTTCATGGCAGTGCCTAACTCAGATTCAGTTGTGGTAAGAGAAAATTCCAAAATGTGATCATTTAAAACGTTTACTTTTAATTTTGCATTTAAATTCTCAAGTGTGTTCAAAAACACAGCAGTATTTTTTCCAAAATATATAAACAATGTCCTCAATGCAAGTTTAACAATAATTCAAGAGATGAAAACCATTTTTATTTCTGAATTATCTCTCAGCCTGTTGATAACTTAATTTTATTCTTCCAAAAAGATGAAATAGTACCTGTGATCAAGTTAGAAATGTCTCACACACCTGGAGAGCTGCTGGGAATTACAAAAAAGGTTTAGAAAGTGGTCCCATTGAACAGATGCCAAATATTTCCAGCACAATGCCGCAACATTGAAGCTGTAGAGCACATAATACAAGGTTAGCAGATGCTTAGTCTTGGTCCTCCTCCAGGAAACAAAAATCTATCCCTTCTAAAGAAATTTACTTCTGACTTCTGTTTCTAACATTACTGATTTACATGGAGCTCCTCATACCCTTAGAGCGATTGGAGAAAGCAATATAAACGAATCACCAAACACAACTACATAGACAAGCAGCTGCAGTGGTTTCGCTTTTTGTCTGAGTATGTACAATTGCTAAGGAGAGCTGTTTAACTTAAGGAATTCTAATCCATGTATTTAAAAATATAATTTCATTTTTAGATGTTTACTTAAAAATCACTTTTTGTAGTCTGGAAAGTACAGCACTGGCTAACCTAAAGCTCCCTTTTGAAATGTAAGAAATATTTCGCTTGAACTTCATTATAAAAGAAAACATAGGACAAAAATATATACTTAGGGCATACAAGATCTTTACAAGTTTATTTCTTTAACATTTAAAT
The DNA here is from genome assembly GCF_000696875.1 of Nestor notabilis. Taxonomy (NCBI): domain Eukaryota; kingdom Metazoa; phylum Chordata; class Aves; order Psittaciformes; family Psittacidae; genus Nestor; species Nestor notabilis. The sequence continues at coordinate 64,273 of NW_009911516.1, read as the reverse complement.
ACAAAATTGTCTTCATGCTGGATAGTGAATAAAAGACATGTATTTGGGTGTTCCCCATATACATTCATAGACTTAGAAATAACCTATTGTCAGATGAATTTCATTTCCAGTACCATGGTAGGATGAAAAGTGTTGAGCTTCAGCTGTCTTCAGTATCCATGAGGAGACTTTGTTTGGTATCACATTTATAGATGCTGCATTTGGAACTTGGAAGTAAACAGGCACACACTGAAAGTAACATAACTCAGAGGTCAATCCAGTTTAAGGTTTAATTATACCATGTTTCTTAATTTCTTGTTGTTCATAGGAACAAGGACAATCTCAAACTCTTTCAGACCCGCTGCCACGTGGACACACATGCAATGGTTAAAGCATGGGAAAAGAAAAAGCAGTCCTTTGCCTGATGGCAGGCACAAGCTAAAGCAGCACATGGGCCTTTAGTTTTGGGTGGCATTACCAGGACAGTACTTAATGTTCACATGCCGCTTACATCTCAGGGAGAAAAGTCCATGAATTACCACTTAAGAGGCAGCAAAGTTTGCCTCAGGATGCAACACACCTGCAAAGAACAGTCAGCACAAGCAAGAGCTATGGATACAGAAAACTGGGTTCATCAGCCCAAGAGGCAGAAAAGATCCTTCTTTACTGTGGGAAAAGGCCAGCTGCACAGTCAAAGCTCTGCTGCCATACCAGCCTTGGTAGGCTCTTCTGCTTGCTAGTTCAGGACCTAGTTCAGGCTAGCTCAGCCCGATTTTTCTTCAGCTGACTCTCTGGCTCAGAACTGGCATTCTCAAATAACATCCCATTCCTAATATCAAAACAGATTATTACAAAAGTCATTATGAGTTTTCTCTTGCTTCTATCATTTTTGGTCAAAATGAAAAACCTGAAACTTAACATTAAATTGACAGATTATCATACAGCACCTTTTTTCGAGATCCCCAAGCTAACCTGACATTCATACGGCCCTGTGCAATTTAGCTCAGAATAAAGCAGCATGACAACTAAACCCCACCAAACACGTTAATTAACAGGAATAACTTAGGTGCGGTCTGTGCTAAGGTGGATTCTACTGTTTCCATTCCCAGAGTCTGATCATTGGAAAACTGCAAACACACCTTTACAGGTTAGAGATGGCCTCTCAAAGTTAGCCAGCACAGAGTATGCTGCTCTGGCACTTGGCTGAAGAAAACAGGATAAACAGCCACTGCCATCACACAACTAGTAAAATTACTTTGTCTAACAAACTCGAAAGACAACCTAGGCAGTGTCAACCACTGCGAAAAGGTCGCAGCGTATTGCACAGAAACATAAACCCTCCATTTTATAAGCCTCTTAAATCCTCTGCTTTCTTGGTGTCGCCCACTTCAGTTTAATCCCATTACACATGATAAAGCACATCATACCATCTGGAGAAAAAAGAAGCTGTTTTCTACAAAACAAATCACTCCTCCACTTGTAAAAGTCGAAGTAATTATCTTGAAATAAACCTGAAAAGTTTCCTAGAGAAAGGAACTGTCTTAACTTGATCACTATGAGATGCAGGAAATACTCAGATGCGAGTCCAGGCACATCTAATGGACAATCTGTTTGCTGCTGCATTCTCCTTGGTAGTTTTACCTCAATAGCATATAATTTATGCACGCTTTGATCACAACATGCTGGTGACTAACATGTACACCCAGTTAAATGCCTTTGCTATAACAAAGAACGATTGTGTTTCTTCCTGTGAGGTGGTGCTGGAGGACTTCACTGTTAAAGAGGTCTTACAAGGCTCATGTCACAATTTTAATACTTCTTTCCAGTCTTCAAAGGAAAAAGGCAGGGAGAGCCAATGAAACCTCACTGGCTGTGCTGCCAGTGACCCAGATGTTACTTGGATACCCAATGCTGCAGTACCTTCAGGAAACCAACCACTGACTGAAGAACAGCTGGCTTTATTACTGCCTCACCAGGACTGCAAGATTACCTGAATGACAACCTCAGTCTCTCTGCTCATCTGGGAAACAGATCTTGCTGTTTTGATGGACTGATTATTCATTAATTTAATAGCTAATTATCAATGGCACTGATGACTTTCCATTTCAAACTGCTGGACTTACTCTTCCTTCTTTTTTTGTAAAGGATCTAGCCAGATTAATTAGGTAATTTAAATTTCCCAAATTAGCTCAAATTCAGATACCTAAAAACTAACAAACCACCTGAAGTGCCTGGTTCACAGGGAGCTTCTGTGCTTCAGCATGAGTCTAGGAGCTGAACTTAATGTCTGCTAATGCAAAACTCTTGGCCAATATATTTGTCCTTTCTTAACTCTAGAACACTCATAAAACTGCTGCTAAATAAAAAGAACAAACCGTCATCTTTGTATTAAGCAGAACGCAACATTTTGGGAGGTTTTAGGACCAACACTCCAATCTGAAGGAAATTCTGACTTGGTCAGAGTTTTTAACCAGATTTTTTTCTCTCTCCATCCTAGTTCAGTCCCATAACATACGCAAAGCTGTGCTTAATAGTGTCTTTCTTATATTATGTTATCTATGGCATGTGCTGCCCAAGTTCTACAACTTGTATTCTTTAAGTCACACCCCCTCCACCTTTTCTTAATTTTAATGAGAACACCATTTTTGAAGGAGCAGAGAACAGGATGCGACTAAAACAGCTAATGCGAAAAGCTGCACTTAACCCATGCTAATAGAAAAGCAGGAAGAGGAGCAGGTAATGCCGGAGATGGCTGTGTAAGGGAACTAATAAATTAATAAAAACACATCTGCTTTAGAAAAGTTATCAAGCTACGAAGTGCAACAACGCTTTTTCCAGAAAAGGGTTTGCTACATTTTATGAATTAAAAAATACTCCAACCAGCCGAATGCCTAAGGTAGCTAACAAACCTAGCCAGTGAAACAAACCTATGCATGAAAGCATTAATAAACAGCTGTGTACAAAACATAACTATGTACTTCCAGCAGCTTTGCCACTAAAGAGGTTGCATCAACTGCCCCAGTGCACACGTGCCTCCTTTTCAACCTCTGTGACCCAAGGATTTACACCTTCAAAGTGGGATTAGCAATCACACAAAGCCTGGCTGCTTTTTATCACAGTAAGATTACCCTAACTACAATAAATGCATTGAAACATATAGCATGATTCATTCATACAAAATTACATGCACAACTTCTCCACTGCGGCCTACAAACTGCCTGCAATGCCTTTAATTGTATCTGCTCACAGCGGTGGACTCCTGAGACATGTGTACTAGCACCTGCCTTACTGTGGTACAGACAGTGGTTAAACATGTCTCTTAAAACACCTGTTAAACGTTCGTCTGGTTTTAGTGGGGTTTTGTTATGCTTCAGCGAATATAAATGAAGCAAAAACCACCACCAAAATCCCCGACGCTTTTTGGATATCTTGAATTTTGTGGCTTTCTGCGTTACTTTAAATACATTAAAACTACAGAGTATACTTGTTCAACCACAGCAAAATAGCAAAGCTTTGGCAGGGCATCTCATACAATATGTAAAAATTCAGTCTGATGCAACAGCTCTTCTGGCAAGGGATGGAAGTATTACATAAAGTAGTAAAATGCTCATCAGAAATGTCAAATGCCTCACACCCCTGCATATTTTGTGTAAGGATCATTTACTACGTTAAACTGATGCAAAGAAGTGAAGTCATTTCTTCACGTGTCTCCCTGTAAATTCAGGGGCTGTTGATCTCACCGGTTAAAATAAAACAATGCATTTGTGAAATATAGAATACTTTAACTGAAAACATTTACATGTCAGTGTTTGGTGAAGGGGAAAGGAAGCTTTCACTTCTAGCCTGACACTGCAGCAAGCCACTGAAACTTGCTTGTCACCACCCGGCTTCTTCACAGTGAGATGCCTCTTAAAAACGCTACTTAGATGGAACTGCTAAAACATTTTGGCAGTTGGAGTACGATAGGTGAGTTGTGATGAACATTGCTGCAGTAATGCACTGTGTTACAGGGCTCAACCCTCAATGAACTCTGAGTTCACCACCAGACAGGAATGTGGCTTTTCTGTCACTACGAGGCAGTCTAGCACTATAGCCCTGTGTTCTACAGATGCTAAAGTCACCTGAATTATACCCACTGATCTCGGCTTTTGTGACATTTTGTGTGATCTAACAACGTTTTCATGAAGGCTGACCAGGACTGCACCCTACCATTCATGCTACTATGGAAGCACCACAATTCATTCCAAAATCTAAGTGTTGCTTTGTGGATTTGTTAAGGTTTTTTGTTTGGTTGGTTTTTAATGGTTGCTTCCACCAAGAGCACTTGCGCACCAAGCAAACAATGTACACTGGCTGCCTCCAGCAGCAGCTCTGGACAGAACTCACTGACGCACACGCTTTTCAGTGCCTCTTCACCATGCAATGTGGCTATTGTAGCCTGCAGCACCCTTCTACCCAAACACCCTGCACAGCTTAGTTGTAAACAAGCGCAGCTATTAAGCTCACCACAATTAGAAAACATCTCTCTCACCAAAACAAATACGAAACCGAACAAACCCTGTGGTTTTCAGAAGACAAAGTTACACGCATCATACATGCAAATTAGGCACACTTCTATTTAGCTAACTTCAACTAGCTTTCTTTGCTCTTTTATAGATGTGGACAAAGAATCTCTTCCTCTGGAGCTTCTAAGTTGTCCATGGGATATTAAGCTTAACCTTTTTCTTCTTTTCAGACATGTCCCAGGGAACTCTCTCTCACCCCCTGCACTCTGAAATTCCCAAATTCCCAAGCTCACACACAAAGCAAAATATAACTATCTCAGCCAGACTGAGCCACATGCCATAAAAAGTCTGCAAGATGCAATATGCCCAGACTACAGTTCTTGTGCGTTCCCTAATATACTGGCTTAAATACATACTGTATAATCACAGAAAGTAGACCTCGGGATGTATCCCTGTATCCTGGGGCATGCTCAACAAAATCAAGTGTCTCCATCTTAGCTGACCTGTTTTTAAAGCCTGCAGTGAAGGAACACTCCTCATCCCGCCTAGAATAACCCATTCTCCCTATTTTAATGAGATGCATTGTAAGGAAATCTTCCTAATGCTTAACTTGCTGTTTAAATTAATACACTGTATCTACTATTAATGTGGAGAAAAGGCCGTTCCTATCTTCTGTACAGCAACTTCTTCTGTATTGGAAGACTGTTTCCACATCTTCCTCCAGTCTCTTCTTCTTTTGATTAAAGAATACTTCCTGATTTCTTTTTTTTTTCTTTTTGAGTATTTTCCGTCCTCCAGAATCTATCCCGCTACTCCTCATCTCTCTCAGGTGCTCCAACATGGACAGGTACTTCACCTGAGGCCTTATCACAGCTTGAAAACACAGAAATACCACCATGCTTCTCACAAGCTACACTGTTGATGCATCCCACCACAACGAGTATCTTTTCTGCAGCAATGGGTTAACAGTGCTGTTTGTCATACTCTATGCCATCCCTGCCCCAAGATGTTTTATGCAGTAATACCCACCCCCTCCTCTGCTTGTGCAGCTGACTATTCCTACCTAAGTGTAGTTCCTTAAATGCCTTATTTTTCCAAACCATTTATTCTGTTCTTCATGATCAGTTTTGACTCAAATTTTGTCTGCCAGTCTGCTGCAGCCCTGTCAGCTCAGCATGTGTTACCCAGATAAATCAAAAACTATTACCTCCAAATGAGGACCCACAGAAAGCATTATTTCCTACTTTTTTTCCTCATACCTTTTCCATTAAAGCCAGTTTCAGTTTGGAGACCTGCCACGTAGAGTCAGGAATTTCTAAGGACATATTCCAATACCCTAATGAACTTTAAAACATCTCCTGCTATTTAAAAAAATAGTAATAAAAGCATTCGGTACAGATTTCCTTCTGCTAAAATTCCTCCCTTCCAAATCTAAATTACTCTAATATGTGGAAGATTCAGATCTCAACAGTTTTCCAGTCACAAAAGCCATCATATTTTAGTGCAGCCCTACAAAATCAGTCATAGAAATGATGTGAAAGTATTTTTGGTTTGTTTGGAAGTAGAGTTGCCATCAAGAGTTATTTTTGTGACTGAGTCCTTCCTACTCCTTGAGGCTTTTGTCACATTTCCCAATCAGTGAAGCTCTGTGGTTTTATAAGAATCTGAATTTCTCTCCGAGACCTCCATTGGTAATTAAGGCATCTGGCTTTACAAAAGGAGAGATAAGAAACATTACTAATACAAGCAGGTTTGTTTGTTGATGTTTTTTGTTTCTTTACTTTCATTTAAACAATTCTAAAACATTTTAAGCTCACATATACTGCATATAACAGATATAAATGTTTCTGTAGAGACTTAACTAGCATTTCTTCAGGATATTCTACAGCTTGTTGCTGGCTTGGCCTCTGAAGTAACTGCAACCTTTTGAAACTTGGGCTGATACAAAAAAGCTTTCATAATGGGTTCCATGCCAAGTTATCTGTACAGACAGGCTTGCCACAAAAGAAATCTGTGATTCCTGATAAATCGAGAGTAACTGCAAGTGTGTAAATGTCTCCCATTTAAACGCTGGGTGAGCATGATTAGAATTGATTATAAGAGAAAAGCACAAAGAGTTTTGTCACGTATTTGCAAGCAGAATGTCAGTTTGGAAAAACATTCACATTTAACTACATCTGGAAGACGACAGTAGAAAAGTGTTGGGGTGAGGGATAAGGAACCTTTCCTTTTCATCCTACCATGGAACAGACTGAAAAAGAAACAATTTTGTCATTCAATAATAAAAATTAAAAGTAATCCTTAGCAAGTTTTTGCATTATTGTTTCCAAACTGTTCACTGGAACCAAAACAAAGGGCCAAAATATGCCTGCCTTGCTCAAGAGAATAATCCCACTGAAATCAACAGGACTGACTATGCAAAAATGGACAGCAAAGTTTGGCCCCAAAATAAACATCCCCAAACTAGGGAAAACACTAATCACCAAAGTGCACTTAACACCATAGTAGCTACAGTTTCTTTATACATGCACAGTTTGTGCGACACTTGGTACATGAAACTAGCCAATGGAATATAAATAAGTGTGCCGCTTCCTTTTAAATATGAACATTAATAATGAAGCACATTCACATTTTTGCCTTTCAAAGACCTTTTTGGAAAAAATAAAAAAATAAAAAACACCTTCCCCAAAATAACCTGGAACATGTTGTTAAATATAGCACATATGATTCAAAGAACAGTATTAAGGTAGAAGAACTTTCACACACAAAACTGGTATTTGCTGTATAGCTGGAGTGACTTAGGAAAATCCCAAGAAAAGACAATCCTCTCACCAGGAGAGGAAGGGAACAGCTGTAGTGTTAATTCAGTTTCTTCTGCAGGGGCTTGCTTTTATCGTCAGTGCTATCAGGGCTGAAGTCAGTACAGATACCATTAGGAACAGAAAGAGATGAAGTCTCCAAGCCACTCTCAGCTCCCATCTGATCAGCATAGAGATAGTCTTCTGCAAAGTGTGGGTGCAATTCAGCAAATCTGTAGAAGTCATCTAAAAAAATATAAATTGTTGTTACACAGAATCAGCTCTTTGAAACAGAAGGATGCTAAATTTGAATACTTACACATGTATAATCACAGGATCATGCTGGAGAAAAATAGCAGCAGTTAACATAATGCTATTCCCGTAGGCTGTTTTAGCTTCTCAGCAGAAGTTTACCACATCCCCAGAGCTGAGATGCTGCAAAGGGTTATCTAAGCCCTCTTAACACACTTCAGACCAAAGCTTAGCTTGTGTGGTGAAGGGGTAAACAGACTCAGATTTGCATTAAAATGCATGAGGAGCACCCCATGTCCTGACACAGCATCTCACTGTTCACTGGGGGAAGGGTAGGAGCCTCCAGCTGAGGAACAACAAACAGCAAGAGTAGTCATTTCTTAAAATCTGGGAAGACTTCTGCAAACATGCCCTTTAATTCAGCCTAACAGCACCTGACCTTGCTGCCTTCCTCTTTCGAGATGTTAGCGTGTCAGAAAGTCCTAACTTTCTTGAGAATATTACTGTGAGAAGACAATTAATTTGTGACACATTATGAAAAAAACCCTCTGATTTTAATGTTGGGTACTAAATAAGACAAAAAAAAAAAAAAAGAACAAGATCAGTTCTTGGGGTGGCAGGAAATCCTTAACATCAAGAAGTATGATTTTGTGTTAAAAATCAGACATTGAAGCCTTGTCACAACTTGCCCATATGACTGTTTATACAAGCATAATTCGAACACAAGATACTGTACAGGATCCAAGTCACAAGCAGCTATTCTTATAATGTAAACTGATACTGGAAAACATTATCACCAACTCAGTCACCTACAGTGTATCACACACAGCCCACTCAAATTCACAGTGTTATCCCAGAAGAGTTTGCCATCAGGCAATCTGCGAGTTCCTTGGAGTGCAGCACAGATGCCAGCTGAAGTAGCCCTTTCAGAGGCGTGAATCCCTGGTACAACTGGGCTGCTGTGAAGACAGGAACTACCACAGCTTTCTCTCTCTTAGACCTCTCTCCGTTTCAGATGACATGTTTTTCTCAGTACTGCGAAGGGCAAGGGAATGTCATTTGGCTCACAGGGGCACTGAACTGGTAGGTCAACCCTGTTTCTGAACTGTTGCGAAGGGAGAGGTAGGAAGAATGCAACAAACAACTTAATCCTTCTGTAAACAAAAAAGCGTGTCTTTTATCCACAGTTGATATGGATTTGAAGTATTTTGGACACTGTAACTTCAGCAAAAGATGAAGATGTTCAGGCCATGAAAATCAACACTACCATCTTTGCTGAAAAACCTGTATGTACAAAAGGCTGATTGATCATGTAAATGATCAAGTCTTCAGGGAAAAACCCACCAACTTAAATGCTTAAAAATATATACAGCAAAGATTTTTAATGCAAGTTCAACTTTTTTTCTAACACTAATCTTATAGCAAAGAATGTGATGCATCTGACCTTCTTCAAGAGGGGAAAGTAGAGTGTTCTTTTATACTTAAAATACTCAACAGTGGTAGCAGTCGTTTCTGGTAGAGCTCAGTAAGTCGACATTTTGGGTCTTGATGAAAGAACTCCTGAAGATATTAAGGAGTATGTATCAAACCTGCACATAGCAGATGCCAAAGAAAAGTGCTTGGGATCCCATTTGCCTCATTCATCAGAAATGTGAGACAAGGTAATGGAGGAAGAATGAGCTATTCCAGCATTACACAGGTCTCATCTTGAAGCTCAAGCTTAAAACAACTGTGAAGCATTAGACTGGAGAAAAAGATAACCATAGTCATTTATTTGGGAAAAAAAGTAGTTTTGCTTCCTACCTCTACTAAGAGGAAAGAGACAAAAAGAAGGAAAGACCCCAAAGTGGAGTTCTTTAAGACTCCTATGCTTTTGCATTAAGCATGCATACATACAGCAAGAACTGCAAGAGGTTTTTCTCCTGCCTTTGCAATACCCTCCTACTACTTGATGCTCCTGATAGAAGCTCTATGTTCATGAATCTCTTAGTTTTTGTTCCACCTCAGCTATGTAATTAATGTACAGGGACTTAATAGGATAATCCTGTAGATAATATTGATAAAGATACTACATTTTAAAGAACAAATATTTCTTCCTTCTCTCGCCATTCATCCATACAGGTATTCACAATACTACCAATCCCCCCTTTCTTCTTGTTACTGTCAAGCAAGGCAGGCTTCAGAACATTTTTTTCAGTCACCATTTGTCTGTCAAGAACAGGTGGAGAGTTTCCCAAAATTTGCAATGCCCACTTACAGAACCTATTCAGATTCTCCAGAATCATATTTTAAGATTGAGAAATCTTGCCTCTTTACAGATCACAGTAAGCAGAGGAGCTCTGGAATCAAGGTGCATCTAAACAAGTAAGCCAACAGCACACTGCTTAAGAGAACTGATACACAGATCTTTGACAATTAGTGTATTTTTGAAGATGTGTCAAAAATACAGACTTCTAACAATTCAGATCCAAGATTATCAGTCTAATTATACAATCTTGATCTTGCTGTTGGTCATTCTGTTTACCTGCAACCTAGGCTTTTCCTTTCGGATGAGATCTCTGGCCTCAAGGACTCTGCTATATGTGCAGCAACTTAGGTTTGCTACTTTGGATTTCTTTTTGTTGTTGTTCTTACAAGTAAGACTAAAGACTTAATATTCCTGCTTCACATTCCAACATGCTAGAAAGAAGCTTGTAAGCAGACCCCTCTGCCATATGTATCTCAAGTAATGTCAGTACTCTTTTACCAGATACAAAGTTTTGATTTCTTAGAACTTGACTGGATGTCATGGTTGAATGCCTTCAGAAAAGGTGTAGTCTGGAAGTTTTCCACCTCTCCTTTGTCATCATTTAAGTGCAACAAATTGAGCATGTGGAAAATTATATGCTTAGGAAAGGCAAGAATTTTGAAGAAAGAAATTCAATACCAAAGGTTTACTTTCATCTTCTAATTCTCAAACAGAATAAACTGGACATTTATTTTCACTATTAAGCTTTCGTATATGTTAGAATCTCAGTGCAATGCTCATAATATAAAATGAGCACTTCTCTCAGAAAAAGATCCAAGCAAAGTTTCAAAGAAATTACGTGACCACCATCCTAATTTGTGTGCCCTCGCAGGAGACTACTCTCAACTGCAGGAAATAAAACAGTGAAAACGAGAGCTAAGCACTTCAGTGTCCACTGCTGTGTCTTAGTGGTCCAGATTTTACTGTGATGAGAACACACCATGATCACACAGCGGAAAGTGCAGATTTAAATGCAAATAAGCACTATTAAAGATGAATATTAAATTATGAATTCTTTGGTAACTCACATGAACTCGCCCGAGTTCACCTGTACGCTATTTCAAATTTAGCTATTCTCAAACAATGGAGTGTGCCAAAATTAGTATTCTGCTAGGCTTACCACCTGAAGATTCTGTGCTGGTATTTTTGAAGCTGGGGGAAGAGTTGAGTCACTGCTCAAACGAGTTCAGGGACAAGGAGCAACACAGACAGGCAGGAAAAAGGCAATAGCATAGGATGGACCAGGAAATGCTGAGGACATGACAGATCAGAGGTACAAAAAGGAAAGGGGTAGCATGCAAGAACCAAGAAGGCAAGACATCGCAGTCAGGAAAAAGGGAAGGGCTGTGGCCATGATACTCATTCCAGTAACTAACTTATTAAGTAGTTGAAGCTTTACATGCATATTGTACGACTGAAATGTAGGAATTACTAGTTTAGGATTTACCAGCATTGATGTCTTAATTTGTAAGTCTTTTACAAATTAAATACATACTGATTATCCTGAAGGAAAGCCACTAGAACATGGCATGTCATAAGCACGTCTATTGGAAGTATGTGTTATGTTGGCTATCAACAACTCAGTTCTTATTTAAATCATACAACTAAATTTAGAACCTTACTGCATAAAAGATGAATAATCTGAAGTAACACTCAAGTAGTTTAATTCCCAGCATAATCTATTCACCCAGATCTCACCATTTTCTAATGCAACTTTCTTGCCTCCCTATCACCTGCATTACAGGCTACATATTGAGCAACCTGGCTAATACCCCCTCCTTCTACCCTCCCCCCTCGTGACTTATTTTCAAACAGGCTGAGAAATTATTATGGGAGCAGAAAGTTTTCTACCACCCTGTGTTCTGTAAGGGCAGAAATAGTGGGGAATAGATAAAAGAGACACAGCAACGGGGCAGAGCTAAGATAGCTTTCTTAAAGTCATATATTCACATACATTGAAGTCACAGAACAGAACATTCTGAAAGAGAATTCAGGTATTGCCTGACTTAAAGTAGAAGGTAAACTTCTGGAAATATGCAAGCATCACATTTGATAAAGGTGAAACTCAAATTTTTTAAACGTAAATTGACTTTGTTTGCAGTGCTTTTATCATTATTGTAGTCAACAAGTCACCCAAAAAAAGGTAAAGTTTAATAAAAATAACTGGTTTGTGTATCAACATGAGTTCAGATAACTTCCACATTTTGTGACAGCTCAGATCCACTTAAAATACTCACCGTACGTAATCTTTCCTTTCTCTTCTTCATCTACTGCTTTAAAAAGATGTGTGACATTAATCTGTGACACACCCATGGCAGTCTTCAGGATATAAGCTAAATCCTCTTCTGTTATAGTTCCATTTTCTGACTGGTACAGCTATGAATAAAGACAGCAAGATAAATCATTGCATAACTGAATGCTAACTCCTATAAACAGCACCATGTAACTAAGAAGTTATGCAAAATTAAAATTTGGTATTGGAAATTCTAGTCACTCTCAGATTGACGTGACCTACTAACGATTTCTGATTAGTCTGGGTAAAAGATAGCATTATTAGTTCACCTGTGTATACTTACAAAGTAAAGCTTGCTATGTTCAGAAAAAACCCCCTATGTTTATGTGCATAAACCACTGGAATTTCAGTGGTATTCAGAGACAAGACTGTTTAACACTAACAAGTTTTGCAGATGTGTAACAGAATAATTATTAGTACACTTGAGTTGTGTGTCCAAACTCCAAGAGAGTCTGTGGAATCAGGAGATATATGTGAAGCATTGCACTTTATCATTAAAAACAAATGACAAAGTGCTTTTCAAGAAGTTGCGTGTGGTGGAGGACAGCATCTGTATCAAGCCACGCACCTGTGAACTGGCTAGATCCTTCAGTGGCTCTCAAAAACTGTGTGAGTATCTTACTGTACACAAACCCAGGACAGAGGAGAAAAGATAAAAAACCCCTCTCTATCCATTTTTACTAGAACACTGTGAGCAAAATTTCCTCAGCTTGAGACTGTTCTTAACCCTTCCAATCACCACTAACAGGATAAACTGAGCCATACCTGTTTTCCCTTGCTGAGTGTTTCACCTTCTTAATACATTCATAGAACTTCTTTGCAGTTCTACAGTTAACCTTATATTTTGCAATTAACCAGGGAACTCAAAAGTATGTATTATGAATTGAAGAACAGAACATTTCTATTAAAATCGGGTGCTTCCAAGGGAAAATAACTGTCCAGTTTAAGCTTTTCTTCCCCTAAAATGTACATTGCACATTATGCATGACGACAGCTACCTTTTACTGAAATATTGCCCAAAAGCCACCTTCAAGTTTGCTTTAGGCTTGTTCATTTTAGTATGAAGACACAGAGCTGACAAAACATTATACAGATCAAATGGAATAAGTAAGGGCAGAGACCTTTCTGCTTTTCTCTCAGAAGCAGCAGCAGGTTGACAGCAGGTACTAGACACAGATTTTCCCAAATGTCTGCAGGAACTAAGTATTTTTGCTCCTTCCTCCTTTTTCAATTTTTTTTTATATTGGCAAAAGGGTAAGAATGATAGATCTGGACACTAAACATTCACAGGAGCCTCATTTCTTTAACAAAAGATAGTTAAGAGAATAATACACATATGCTGAAGACCTTGAAAACAACTACGCAGAAAATAAGGCTGCCAAGTAGTACCATGCAGCTGAATGTTCTCAATTCCATTAACTCACTAATGAAGACAGCATCAAGATTTAGCACTTTCCAGTTTCAGTAACACTAAAGGCACTAAAGAGTTGAAGGCAAAGGGAAGAGATGATGCAGGATGCAGCAGTTTGTGTGTTGAAATAGAAATATTAAAGGAATTAACAAGCAATAATTCAAGGCATCAGACAAACCCACAGGAATGGCAAGCATTAAAGCATTGCTGCTGTCACTTTCCCAAAAAGCCTGCATTAATCATCGATGCTGACGCTACAACAAACCACTGAGGACAGAACAAGATCTGGAGCACTTTTGGGAAGCATAAAGTCTGGGAAGAGACTACAGGACCAACACAGAAATGTGGTTAAGTCTAAGAGGGAAGAAAATCTTCACAAGAAGATAAAAGGGGGTAAAAAACCAACCCCAAAACAAAACCCCAAAACTCTATTAAGATGTAGGAAGAGTTTTTAAATATTTTACTAACATTAAAAATGAAACTCGATTGAAACGCTATAAAAAATAGTAAGAATAACTCATCAGCCTTTAGTTTAGAGGAATCAGTACAAAGTACTTCAGGTTTTCAACACGTTTCAATGTGGTGAAAGGGATTCTACCAGAGTTCCACAGAGAACAATTTCAAACTTCCATAATTTTACATTAACTTGCAGTGCATTCCCTCTGAACACGAACTCTTAATCTTATGTTCCATTACTGTTGTTTTAAAATGTAATTAAGTATTAAAAGGGCATGTGAAACAAGCTTCTGTTAAGTCTAATGGCAGTATTAATATCTTCTAAAAGTAAGTAAGCTACATAAAAGCAGAAAATACTGCTTACCTGAAATGCCAACTGAATTGTTTCCAGAGTTTTGGATGGCTTGCAGACAACTGACAGAGCAATGACAAATTCCCGAACGTCAATTATGCCTTCTTCATTCTGTGAAGGAAAACCTCACCTCAAAATACTGCAGTTTGTCTGAATGCTCATAAATAACCAACAGTTGCTGAAGATGCAGAATATTCAGAAAGATCATTTACATAACAGTTACATATGCCACTGCAAAGAAGTCTCACTGAAATGGAATTATGCCAGGGCAAGAACTTAGGTCACCTAAGCTCTGCAGGACCTTTTCAGAGTCTCAGTCAGAAGCGACAATTCAAATCTTTTTGGAAGACAGTGCTGCTACTGTCACCCTTCACTTGCACATTTAAGATTTCTACATTAAACCAGCCGAATTACCAGGTAGAAATTAGAACTGGAGAACCATAGGGCAAACTTGCCTAATTTAAGCCCTGAACATGTAACATCTGTTCTTTGGTCTAAGAGAGAACCCTGTGCACATATCTACCTCCTGGTCCAATCAGCACCTCATCCAGGCAAAGATAATAGTCATTTCCCCATTCTAACTGATTGCCTGATGTATGAAGAACTGGCATATCTGCCAAGTTCCTAGGTCCTTCAGGTTTCAGGCACCCTAGAAGAAAAAGTGATTTATTTACAAGGTTAAGTGAAATATCAGCTAACAGGCGTTACATTCAGTCACAACAAGCAGCAGCCAAAGTTTCTTCCTCTTCATATTTTGCATCTAAAAAGAAAACTAGTTTTGTCAGCTGATGCTCCTTTTAACTTCTACCTCAATTAATGCTTTATTTAGTTGATAATAGGTGCTCTTACCTTGCTGACAAGGAAATGCAGTAGGCAAATACTATGGTGAAATATTCAAAAACACTGGCCAAAATCAGACCTCAGTGAACTCAACTAAAACTGAATCAGGCTAAAGCAAAGTTTATTTTAAGTAGTCCAATTTTTAAACATGATGTTGCTGCTTACCTCATCAAAAAGTGCAAACATACTTTCTAATGTGTGTGAAACTGGAAATTCCAAGTATGCTGAAAATTCTTTAAGATCAATCTTTTCTTTTTTCATTTTCATGGCACTTGCAGCATATTTACCAAGATCATCTTCAAGTGTTTCTGGCTTCAGCCTAGAAAGAGTATTATTTTTGCACATTTTAAAAATAAACCCAGTTTTAACAATGCAAAATTCAATATACCAAGTGAAACAATGGACGATATTGCTGTAAAACATTACAAAATCTAGAATCATAATTACTAAGCAACTTTATTATAATATAATGTATTAATAATGTAATTTTAAGGCTCAAATTAGCTCTTGAACTGTATCAAAAATTACTACAAAGGCTTAGGAACTCTAGTCTTAAACTTCTGTCCTTTGTTCTACCTTGGCAACCATTACTCTACCTTGATTACTGCTTGTAAGCTGTTCAACATGGACAAGAAACACCATCTAAAACTAGCTAATAAATACCAGGCATGAGGAAGTAGGTGGGATTTAGGTCACCTGAATATGGCTGTATTGTAGGACAGTAACATAAACCAATTAAGCTTCCAAATTTACTAATGTCTCTGAACAGGAAGGACCTGATGCATCTTGCCTACAAGAAATCAGGGATTACATAATAGCGATTATACTGCTAATCCTGTTTGCTAGTCCCCATTCTTCGCATTCAGTCTGGAGCTGGACACCGTTATGAGGTGACCCGAACAAAGTTGTAGCAGTTAATATAGCTACAGAAATTTCCTCAGTGCTTCCGATTACAAAACCAGATTCTGACTGATGAATGAATGGCAGAGATCTACTGCATGGTACTGCAGCATGGCTGCTGGTTCTTTTTGTTCGGGGTTTTTTATTGTCATCCTTCCCACCCTTAACTCAAGCTTCCTGTTTTTGTTTTGTGAAACAAAGTCTTACTATGAATATGATAAATAGTGCTCTTAGTATGTGGGGAAAAGGAAATTCCCTCCCTACTATAAAAGCAACAAAATCTTGACCAGCAGGTTTCCTCTGAACTGATTTAGAGTAATGTGGACATCCAAGCATTCCAGTCTGAAGACAAAGGAAGTCAATATAATCTTCTGCAGTATTATTCTGCAGTTGCCTGGTTTGCTGTTTGCTGCTGCAGACAAGGAAAAGCAGTTATTTATTTACAGAATTCATAGGCTCACTCCAGAATTGTTACCAGACTGCAGCTGGGACTCGTCAGCAGCTTCCTTTCAGTGACAAGAATGAATAAAATACTTTATATCAGCATTCTCAGGAGCTTCTGAGAAAAGATAAGAGTGTTTCTGAGAGGAAGATTATCTGATACATCAGCTCCAAACCATGATCACTTCTTGAAAAAAGCCTTCCTAAAAATTACTGCTTTTATGTAAAAACACAGCTACAACTACCATGCTGTCTGCCATTACTTAAATGACTTATCAAAGGTGTACTAACTAAACAATGTCAAGCATCCATGCAGGATCTAGGCTTTATAATACATAACATTATTTGCTGCTGTGGTGGTGTTTTGCTTCATTTTTTAGGCCAATGTGCACTAGAGAAAACCAAAAGTCATTCCAAGTCCCTGAAGATGGAAAAGACATTTTTCAAGATTACCAGCTCTGAACACTAAATCCTTCACAGCAGACTTCACAAGGAAAACCAGATCCCTGAAGGTAGGGTATTTTCAGCATAATTACCACTATTTTTAGCCAGTGAGACATCTTACCTCCTTAAAGCTAGTTTCAGCTGTATTCGACTATTTGAAAACAAACTCCTTTCTTGCACACTGAGAACCTGACAAAAACCTTCTAGTGTCTCTCAGAGCTGGAAGTTGCTTAAGAACAGCTGGATCTTGCAGCTACTTACTGTAAACTGTAAGCTCAGAGAAACATGCCCTAAGCCAGAAAAGCACAATACATTCAGTTGTATGTATGCTAGTGTTATTTCTGTGCTGCTTCTTGTCATAATGCAGAAAGGATACTGAACAGCTGCAAAACTGACATTCCAAATACTCTGGAAAACCCTGCCTTGATCCACTGGGCAGGGACTATCATTGTTGGTATTTGATATGTTATACCTGATCCATAATCACCTCCTGTAATGGACAGTACTGATCTTATCATGAATGCACGTAGACAACATCCTCCAGAGGCTTATTCTTGTTATAGACCTCTGAACACTCAGGCTCAGGAAAACAAAGGAAGTAGTTAAGGATCCAAGAAGAAATCCAAAATAAATTGCTGCCCATTGTTAAAGATAAAAAGATGGAGATAAGACTTAATCATACTGTATTAACGTTTTCTGAAGGAGAAGATATCTGAAGAAGTCTTTCATAAGACATAAAAATCAGGTAAGATTCAATACCTAGAACATGGTAATAGATCCAGTCAAAGAAGACAATCACTTTGAACAGTGGGGTAATTAACTGTGGAATAAGCAATCAAATGAAGCAGAAGATTTACAGTGTATGAAAGCTACAATAAAGACTACATAGAGCTTAGTGATCAGCATATTGTTCAGACACAGATTACCAGGCTCAACAGAAGCATAACTGCTTGAGGACTAACAAACGCAGAATCTAAGATGATGAGACTATGATCAATTGATCTCATCGGTACAGCAGTCATTTTACCACAGGGCTCAGCAGGAGGCAGCTGAGTTTCAGCCAGCTGTGACCCAGCAGCTGTACAGCTGTGTTAACAGAACCCAGGATCTTAATCAGACGAAGCATGAGAACTTGCTGCTGTGGCTGCATGGCTTCTGGATTGGATCCCATCCAGCTGAGCACAGAGCAAGCAAATTTTTCAGACAATGTTAACGAATCCCATAGATACACAATGTGAACAGAAATAACTCCCGAACGTAGCAAACTGAGGTATAACTTGATTTCAAAGAACCTAAACCAAAACCAAGCCTGGATTTGCCTTATCAAAGAAATCTTGAATTTAAAACTGGATGTTACCTTGAAGGTATGTTACTGCTCAAAAAAAAGTATTAAGGCTGGATGCGAAATCCACTGGATAAAATTTATTGTTTCAGTTATTTAGGGATGTGAATGGTTGATCTTAACGCCTCCCTGGCCTCAAAACCTTTGAATAGACAGTAAAATGACTGCATCACCATCAAACATGCATTAGAGATAAAGTCATATTACAATCTTCACCTAATCATGCCAGGAAAGTACCATCATGATAGCCCTCTTACTGGCACATATCCAAATCAAGACAGGATAATATTTTACCAACGTACAATTACTCAAACCAGACAGAGAAATTCTGGGTTGTGGGAAACCTCACTCACAAATGGAGGCCAAAACAAAAACCCAGAAAAGCATAATTTGAAAGAACAGCTTTAAATTGAGCAAACAGAAGCCAGACAATTTAACAAGAGGATTAAACTGAATCCCGGGATTATCAACTGCGTAAGAAGAGAAATGGGTGTTTGGGCTGTTTGGGGTTTTTTGTTTGCTTTTTTCCTTAGTACTGTAAGTTCAGAGCCTTTGGAACAAAGCAAGAATCTTTGCTTTCCCTTAAAAGTCTCTCCTATTCTACTGGAAGTCTTATCAGATGAGGGTCCTAACAGCAAATTACTATATTGCTTGTCACTTGAATGATTAATAATATGCTGTCCTACATTCCTTATTCTCCAATAGAGCTTTTTTTGTTTGCTTTTTTCCTTAGTACTGTAAGTTCAGAGCCTTTGGAACAAAGCAAGAATCTTTGCTTTCCCTTAAAAGTCTCTCCTATTCTACTGGAAGTCTTATCAGATGAGGGTCCTAACAGCAAATTACTATATTGCTTGTCACTTGAATGATTAATAATATGCTGTCCTACATTCCTTATTCTCCAATAGAGCTTTTTTTTTTTTTTTTTTTTTTTTCCATTTATGCACACAAGCTGGAAAATGAAAGAGAAATTAATGAAAGGAAATAAAGTACAGAATGGAGCCATGAAACTATGCTCGATACTTTCAGGTGAGGAGACAAAAAATGGTGTTTGTATATTAAAGCAGTTAATAGGATGAGGCTGTAAATTTAGTTAGTGGAGTAACAGGAGAAAAGTTGAAAAATAGCAGCAACAAGATCTACTATTTGGTTTATGCGAATTTTTCACTGTTTGTTGATGCTTTTCTGAAAGCTAAAGCCAGAGGGAACTGACACTATGAGAAGAGAGGAGCCACGCTGCACACACTAACGTACAGTTTCATTAGAAAGTCCATTTAGCAGTAACCTACTCAAAAGATCAACCACTGCTTTGTGCTTCTTGGGAAAGGGTGACCCCTCTGCCCCCACTATTATAACGTTACTCCAGTCACAAGACTGTTATGGCAGCACTGCTCTCTTTTCATAGTGTCACAGGGAAGGGCAACTGACTTAACTGTATCAAATATTAGGAATCCCACAGTACTCCAGACACTCTTCAGGAGGTGTCTTTTAGATTTGTTCAGGAATGAACACTTCAGACACACTCTGCTCACTTGACAGACTGTGGAAATAAAAATTTTATGACCTATTCTACTCATGAGGATCTAGAGGTGGCACTTGTAAGTGGAGATCAGTATTGGTTTAATTTTGTATTAGTGTTTCCCTGACTGTAATAGAAAAACATTTCATATATATCCATAATGCAATATTGTTATATGAAGGGAAAACCATATAAACATAGATATATAGTAAAGATGCATCTTACATATAAATATTGTATATGCTCACCCAAGGCTTCTTACAAGTTTTGCAAATTCTAAAAGACACGTGTCCGAAGGCAGACGAAGTTGTCCTTCAGCCAAAGCTAACTGACAGTCTTCAAATGTATAGTCTGTCACTGAAACTCCCAACGCCCTTGAACAAACCACAAAAACATGGTAAGCAAGGTAAGCTAAGAAAACTGAGCAGAATCATCACTTTCTTTTTCTTAAAGCAAGAAATCCTGTAAGAATTATGCTGTTTACTCTGAAGAACCATAAGGAAGAGCCCATAACAGAAGGTTCACATACAAAGAATGAAATACGGTACTCTACCCATTGCGGAATATCTATTTCTGCTTAACAAGTACATGAAAATGTAAAAGAACATACGGGAAAAAAGAGGCAGTGCACAGACTCTAAAATTCATTAACATTTTCACAGAAGCAAACAACAAGGGTTTCAAAATTACTAGTCTAGAACAAAAAAAATACATATTTATTAGTAAACATTTATATTATTATTACACTGTCATTAATAAATCAACAATCAACTCAGCAGAACAACTATTCCCTTCAGGTAATACTAGAATTAAGCAATAGGCAAAATTTCTCTATAAAGAATGGCTAGAACATAAAGTATAAAAGCAAGTAAAGTTAAACTCCAATCAAACGCAGGTTATTTTTAAGTGTATGACATAAGAAAGGTAGAAGAAAAAGCAAACTCCCAAGTTCTCATGTGTTAAACAATTAAGCATTCATTTTTCCTTTTCTTCTAACTTGATGCTTTTTATTAATAGCAGCACCAAAAGATGCTTCAAGGAAGTATCTGATACTGTAGTTGGATTGTATTTGCTGCACCAAAGTTGAAAGATACTTCAGTTTGGAAGAGGCCTTTAAGAATTCAGCGTATAAACATAAGATGCAATTTAGAAAGCAAGCACTGCTCCATATGAGTTACTCATCTACCACGTTTTCCATTATACTTGATTATACTTGTATTAGTGTGGAACGTTATCTCCTTTACACAGCCTCTTCTAGTTTGTTGAAGTCTTCACAAAATTTCTTTTCTTGATTTACCTTCATTCTTTTTATCTACAGGTTTTCTATCTCACTACAATTGCTTTTTTTACCTGCAAAGTTAATATACAGTAATGGCAAGATTGATACAAAACCCTGAATGGCACATTCATTTTGACTTTGATGAAAACCCTACGTTCAATTTTACACTTTATTATGGATATTTTGACCTGTCATGGCAGTTACCTCTCATGCAATAACTACTTAATTTCTGTTAAGTAGTCTCTTTCCCAGAACCTTATTATAAGGCCTTTGAATGTCAATGTAAACAACATAAAAGCAGTTCTCTTTTATCCACCAACTAATTGTTAAACTTCAGGAAATCTAATAAATATTAAAACATGCACTTAACATTAAAGCTACTGATTAAGGTTTCTCTCTTCTCTCTAAGGCTGAGGAAGTAAAATATTCAGGAAGAACAGCTCACTAATATATATGCAAGCCCAAAAGTACCACTTATGTTAAATAACTAGATCACAGAATCTTAGAGTCATACAATGGTTTGGGTTGGACGGGACCTTAAAGATCATCTAGTTCCACCCCCCCTACGAAGGGCAGGGACCCCTTCCACTAGACCAGGTTGCTCAAAGTCCTGTCCAACCTGGCCTTGAACATTGCCATGGCTATTCTTTATAAGCTATTTATGAATAAACCCAAGACATACAGCATAGTGATTTTGGATGAACAGCCTCTCCCTTGCAAGAAGAAACAACAAACAAGAAGGAAGAAAAAGAAAAAGCCAACTAAACCAAAAAGATTTAAGTACATAGGAAAGGCATCTTAAAAACCAACAGACTGCTGAAGGCTAGATTGCCTCATACAGGTGATCCTAAGCAATTAAATTCAGTTCCTCCAAATTTTTCACTTATTTACCTGTTCCTGTTTCACAACTCTAGTCCTCCTATAGAGTATACTAGTAGTATTTGCTAATCAGTAAACCATCCTAACAGAATGGTCAAGAAAGATACTCTTGTGATGCCATATTTCATCCCATAGACATAGTAATGAATGTTCTGTAAAAATGTTGTGGTTTAAACCCAGACAGCAACCCAGCACCACAGAGCTGCTCACTCACACCCTCCTTCCTCTCCCAGGGTGGGATGTGGAGGAGAATTGGAAGACTGTAAAGCCCATGGGTTGAGATAAGAACAGTTTAATAACTAAAGTAAAATACAGTGATAATAGAAAGAATACCAACAATAACAATAATGATAATAATAGGAAACAAAAAGAGAAGAAATGAAAGTTTAGAAAACACACGTGATGCACAGTACAATTGCTGACCACCCACTGACCGATACCCAGCCCGACCTGAGCAGCGACTGGTCCCTTCCAGGTAACTCCCCCCCCAGTTTCTGTACTGGCCATGACGTGCTGTGGTATAAAATACCCCTTTGGCCAGTTTGGGTCAGGTGTCCTGTCTCTGCTTCCTCCCGGCTTCTTGTGCCCCTCCTCACTGGCAGAACATGAGAGACTGAAAAGTCCTTGATCAGGGTAAGTGCTACTTAGCAACAACTGAAACATCCATGTGTTACCAGCACTGTTCTCAGTCTAAATCCAAAACACAGCACTGCACCAGCTGCTAGGAAGAAAATTAACTGTTACAGCTGAAACCAGAACAAAAATCCAGACGAACTCCCACATGCTGGCAGGGATTTAAATCCATTTCCAAGTTCCACCTGACTTACAGATCAGGTATTGCAGGTTTTGCCAATTATTATATGGTATTCAATATAGCATTGTATCATACAATATGACATCACTGATTTTGTGTCGTATAATACCAATTTTCCTTGGAAAAAAGAAAGAGAGGTGGATGAATCAAGGAGCATCTATCCTGCCAGTTTCGATTACTTCCTATTCCCTTCTTTTGTACTCTGTGGACTAACTAGATCATCCTTATAAACTTCCCTGTGAACTGTCAGTCAAGTAGCTGAACTCCTAGGGCAGTAAGGACACACTATAAGCTCTTCCATCCACAGTGGCTTAAAGAACGTGGTAATTACTAAAGATCTTGTCCAGTCAGGCACATTACACCAGATTTCATCAGATCTTAAGGCACAGCACACAACAGAAATACAGCAACTTACAGGTGATCAGCTGAAGCCTAGGGCAACTACACAGAAAAGGGAAAGCTAGTTAAAAATAAGTTAAAAGAAGAAACTGAAAGGGTAAAGTGTTAATTTCTGGTACAAAAGGACACGTGGTATTAGGGAATCAGAAGTGACAAGACACTTAGCAAAGATTCTGAAAGGACAAAAAAAAAATCCAGTACGAGTCAGCAGCTGATTAAAGGTAGCAATTAGAATGAAAGAAGTCCCTTTTTTAAATGAACCCCACATGTTCTCTCAAGGAAAACGGAGAAGACAGGCAAGTTAAAACATAACCATAAGGTGGCAAGGCAAAGCGAGAAACAATAACTTGTAAAAAACTAAAAGCTAGAAGCTTTTTAAACACATCAAAAGAAAGATGACTAAGAAAGATCAGGCCTCTCGACCTAGGGGGGAGGGTAGAAGCCTGACTGACTGCCATCCCAGAACCAATGCCAAGTTTAAATAACTTCCGCAAAATAATGGTCCCCAAACATGTTGAAAGAACCTAGCCAAAGAGGAATGTAACGACAAACAAATCCCAACAACAACGAACAATCAAACCCAAACTTACAATACAGAACAAATTCTAAACAAAAGCAGGGATCATGCCAAACCATAAGGGGAAAAAGGAACCCGAATTTTTTTATAGCTGTGTGCACTCCTTCCAGAATGAAGTGTATTTGGACCAGATGAAGTGCTTATCAGTACAGAAAAATTCCCACTACTATTAATGCCTGCCTACATGCATGCCTGGTGTCAACACATACACAAAACAGCTTTGAGAAGGTTAAAAGCATCTTTCCTTGCTTACTGTTGGCAAATTTCCAGCATTTGGACATCCAAAAAAACCAAATTAAATTGAAACAGAGTGTTTCTATATACATCCAAACTTTCAAAATCCCCAAAGAAGGGGGAGAAAACTTTTGCTCACAGTATAGTGCAGTCATAGGATCAACCAGGGCCAGATAAATTAAGAGTTCAAGGGGCTCTTCCGTTTGGAAGATAAATCACAAGCTGTATAGGGCTACCAGTTTAACACAAAATGACCTTGATTTCAGCTCAGAATATTGAAGAAACTGAAGCTGGGGAACATCTGAAGTTCACTATTTGTGCTAAAACTTGTTAATTTTTCAATTACTTGGAATAAAGACTGGCATACTAGAATTCACTGTAAAGCCTGCGTGCAACTGCAACCAACTTGTCTCAAGGGCAATCTTTCTCTACTTCAATTCAACTGCTAGATGAAAAAAAAAATCATTTCAATTTGAGATGCAAATTGCAAGTGAAACCCAATGTTTTTAATAAACTAGGAATAAAACAGCTTTTCCTGTATCTTCATTTAGAAGCACTTTTTTCCTCTTCATACTGCTCCTGCTTTCACAGTTAACCCAAGCCTAGCCTTTTTAATGCTCAGCAATTTTATATGGCTAGATGTGCATGTCTGTCTTTACACAGTTTGAGACTTTTTCCCCTCCCTACCTTCCCTGAAATGCTGGCTATTTACTTTTCATGGTACTGCACAACGCGAAATTCCAAAGTCAGGAAGTTACTTCAAAAAAACCAAACCAAATGAAAACCCAAAAGCCTTCCTTGCAAACCAAATCTGTTACACACAACACTTGTACTTGTTATATCCTGACTTCTGACACCAAACAACTCCCTATGTCTAACACTTGTGCAGTCATAATATAAAACTAAATAATTAACGTTCTCATGCAAAATTCAAAACATAAACCAGAATGTGGCTGCTGTAATACTGTGCAATGTGAGAGAAAATAGTACAGGCAATATTGTGATGTTCTGAATCTATGCTTCAACAAAAACATTTTCAAAATGTTTTACACTGTTAATAAGCAGAACTGTAAACTAATCTGGAAAACATTCCACAGGCTACTCACAAAAAAAACCCTCTTTCCAATCGGCTGTAGCCTTTACAAGGTGCAGAACACATTAAAAGGATGTCAAACTTGGTAATCTACTTCACTATCAGACGTTTTGGAAAAAGACATGGTGGAGGGCCATGAGAATGATAAGATAAGGGGGCTGGAGAACCTCCCATATGAAAACAGGCTAAGAAAATTTAGGCTGTTCAGCCTGGAGAAGAGAAGGCTGCGTGAAGACCTCACAGCAGCCTCCCAGTATCTGAACAGACCCTGCAAGGATGCTGGATAGTGACATCAGGATTGTAGTGATAGGACAAGGGGTAATGGGTTCCAACTTAAACAAGGGAAGTTCAGGATAGATGTAAGGAAGAAGTTCTTTACAGTGAAGGTGGTGAGGCACAGGAACAGGTTGCCCAAAAAAGTGGTAAATGCTCCATCCCTGGCGGTGTTCAAGGCCAGGTTGGACAAAGCCTTGGGAGACATGGTCTATTGTGAGGTGTCCCGGCCTGTGGCAGAGGGGTTGGAACAAGATGATCTTGAGGTCCTTTCCAACCCTAAATATTCTGTGATTCTATGACAAATAACCCAAGCTTCTAGTAGTCATCTGTATAGCAACTTCCTGAACCAGAGAATATTTGTACCACTGTATTTCAGTATTATTGATGGACCAAATTTTTTACAATATATCCCATCTCTGATTAATTTTATGCATCTGGTAGTGAATGCTACAATTATGTGCATGTTTTCAAGAGTATTTCCATTTACTTTCAGCTGATCTACTGCTGAGTGTTTTCTCTTTCCTTTCTATGCACTTCTAGAACATCATGATTTCACTGACCTTCACAACAACCATCCACTTTACAATTTCTTTTTCTTTCTTTCCCAAAGCTGAAGAGCTTTCAGCTATTTAGTTTTGGAAGGCCAGGGTAAATAGCCCCTTTACTCTCCTTGAATTACTTCTACATTCTCCAAGCAAATGAAGGTCCAGGCCTAAGAGTCTGGAGTTCACATCAAGAATACAGTCTCTCTTGATGGTTTAATTTTCAGACAGAAAAAGAAGCTGTTAACAGCTACATTTATCCATTGTGTTAAGAAAATGGATTCTGTAATGTTGGTCTTGTAGGACTGTACATCGTAAATCTTCAAGGGATGAAAAATGAAGCAAGTTCTTTGTGCTGTCAGCATTCAGTACTCTAATTCAAACCATACTATTGCAAAATAGTACTTAACTTTAAAAAAATATTTCTTCCTTGAAAGAATAAACTTAGCAAGAAGCTGCACAGAGTTAACCCTGTTTAGTAACTATGCTTGCCTAACCACCACACTACAGCCTTCACAGAAACAAAGACTGCACAATGTGGTTTTCATCTCCATTTTTGTATATGGCCTGAAACTTAAACAAATGGACTTCAGCACTTCAGTAATTCCACTTATACTGATCCTCACACCTTTGATGGTATGAGCAA
Source organism: Nestor notabilis (assembly GCF_000696875.1). Taxonomy (NCBI): domain Eukaryota; kingdom Metazoa; phylum Chordata; class Aves; order Psittaciformes; family Psittacidae; genus Nestor; species Nestor notabilis. Next base: position 37,719 of record NW_009911516.1, on the reverse strand, counting down.
AATGACTAGAAAGTGTCTTGAATTGCAAAGCACAGCAGTTTTTCCAAAGTTAAATCTAACTGGCCACCAAAACTACAACAAATAGCCACAAGACAGACCAGTAAGCTACTGAAAATCCACATCCTCAAGGCTATTCTTCAGCAACTGCCATTACCATGTCACATACAGCGGCCATGATCACATTCTGATACTGTCAAAGCCTGCAAGAAAAAAGACCTGATTTTGACTAAAGAGAAGATGACAGAAGATAAAAGAGACACAGGAGACTATCTGTAGTATCTTTTGCCTTCACTGGCATGCTGGAGAAAAGGATTCATTTCTCATAAGCAAAAACATAATGTTCATATGTCAAACTGATAAGAGCTACTGCTTTAGTAGTATGACATGCTCCAACAAGGGGAACTGATCTTGGCAAGGACTTGACAGAGAAAACATAAGACAGATAATTTCAAGTTCCATGTCAAACACACTACACTCTAACTGATTTGAGCACTTACTGTAAATATAAAAGCATGTATTTAAATGTTTGTGTAAATGAAGAAGAAAAACAAAGTTACTGGAAAAATGCAAACCAGACTATATGACATTCTGGTATTTCTACAGGAAGTCTGCCTCTCTGGGCTCCCCACAAAAGGAGCTTCAAAACTCCTGGCTAGTCTTGTGTATGTAACTAGTTATGCCGAGTTGTAACACCAGAAAGAGCAGAGAAATGAAATGCTGAAATCAGGAATGCTGACAGAACTCCAGCTGAGGTTTTGAAAAACAAAGGGGCAAAGGTGTCCAGTTCCAGCAGGTTCCAGTCTAAACATCTGAAATGTGCATTAAAAAAATTGAAAAAAGTTACAATATTGGAACTGTATTTTTTTCTGAACTGTACCATCTAAACCATATTCTTCCCTATTTTGAAGATAGTCTCTAAAAGAAACTAAAACAAAAGCAAATCAAATTATGCTATATGTTAATAAGTGACCAACAGGCCTGTGCATAATTATCTAAGCAGTTTACCTCTAATTATGGGTGAGGGTACTTCAGACTTGCACAAAAAAGCCTGCAGTGCAGATATTCACAATTAGCTGCCTGCACTACCACTGGCTTATTTGTGTACAAAAGGAATAGTGCACGTGCAACTAACTAAAAGCTGAGCAACTGACATACTCCTTTTAAATGTATTTGATCCCTAATGGACAGTAAGGTAACAAACTAACAAATTTTGTCTTGCAAAATGGAAGAATTACCTACTTTCTCTTTAAAAAGAAAAAAAAATGAAAATATGAAAGAGTGACTTATATAACTTGTAATTTACTACTAGCTGAGGATAGTAAAATTGTCAAGAGGCAAAAAAAGCTGTCATATGCAATAAATACATTAGAAAACAATTATGATTACACGTCTTATGAAGACCATTAAGTACTTTCCAATGCTTTAACAGTGGTAGAGATGTTTCCTTTATCACTGAGAAATTTTTAGAAATAAATACTTGTGATTGCAAGGTCAGATCACCCGTTCCTCCTAATTCTAGAAAAGCTGAGATTGAAGCCCCAAGTCTTCACACTGACAAATTTATAGCACTACTGTAGTTCCAGTAAATCTTAACTAGAAAATATAAAGGAGAAACAGTAAGTACTGAAATTAATAAACCAATCAAATTAATCCATATTTAATCCCATCAATGTAAAATGATAATAGCTCACACACAGGAAGACCAAAATGTTGATTTTGCAATTGTAAGTAAAATTTACAAAAGTGAGCCAAGATAATATTTATCTACATGGCATGACTTAGTAGCATGGTGGTTTCAGAAATTTATTACAGAAAAAGAACAAAAATTAATTAAAACTCAAGATATCACCAAATTTTATTTGTTTTAAAGAGAGAACCTGAATGGACTATTGCCATATTTAAGAGCACTCAACATTTTCGGTGATTTTAAAGTGACTCAATACAATTCTTGATAGCACACTGTGGATGAGATGGACATCAACCGAACAGAGCAGTCATCAGAACCGTGCCAGAAAGACCAAACAAGACAGACTCACTCAAACAAAACAGGTTGTATAAGAAAATCAAATGCAGAGTATATTGATAGGAAGTAGGGGGCCATACTTTAAACAGCAGATTAACCTAATCTGCACACACCTTCTGCACAGAATAAGAAAAAGATCCAAAGGATGACAAGCCTTGAGTAACTACTCAGTTGCAGTGGCTATCCTGCATGAGTAATTCCAGTTCCAGTTACACAGATAATCCCCGAAACAGAAGAAACTGAGCTGAGTGGCAGTAACAAGACTGCACACGATTCTAGTTTTTCAACTGAGCATCTGTCAGTGAGAAAAAATGTTGAAGATCACAGACATTAACACACTGGTAATTGCATAGGTGAGATTAAGAAAGCCTGTTAGAAATAAACTGGATTTCTATAGATGCTGTAAAGCTTTTAAGGCTTGGATCTTTGTTCATCCTCCAGAAGGACTGCAATGAAAAGTATCACTACAGGTTAGTACTGTAGGAAGCAAAAAGCCATAGTTGCAACTGAAAGGTCTGCAGAAATTGTGAGCAGTTGTGTTCATTTCCTGTGACCTCATCACCTCCATCTGCGGCTGCCCACAGTGAAGCTAAGCAAATAAGGCTGACCTAAAAATTCTCCATAGAGTCAACAAAAAAAGCAGCATAAGAATCAGACATCCTGTGCTTTATTCAATACTTAATAGAAGCTGTTCATGAGACAAGCTTATGAAGGCAAACAGATTTCAGGAGTTCAAATCATATTGATTGCTGCACTCAGCTAGTTCTATCATCTCTCCTTGAAGTCAGGGGCAAGACACAAGATTTTGCCACAACACTGGTTCTAGACTTACAAATACATTATTATCTGTGACTGCCACCTCTGCTGCTGTAAAATATCCACTAGGATTAGACTCTTATTCCAGAAAAATATGGTTGGGAGGAAGGGGAAAGCAGACATCTAAACAGATCCTGAAGTGACCTCTTGATACCAAAATGGTACACTACCACCAGTTCAATCTTCCAGAAAAGACAAATCTAACAGAAGCAGTAATACTGTCCTTTATTCAGCAATGCACATAGTGCAATGCTAGCACCAAACAGTACCTGAGGTGCTAGAATTGTAACTGCTACAGCTCCGGAACAGACTGACAGCATCTGAGCTGGCATCTCCTGTACCAAGAGCCACATGAACTAACTGGGAGAGCCTGGAGAACTGCCATGAGAAGTAAGCATCTGGCAGTAGTCAGAAGTAACTATGTTTTTGCTATGTTTGTGCTATTCTAACTGGTCTACAGTAATCCACAATATCCATTCTGTTTTATCCTCATCTACATTTTAAGTTCTGAACTTTGATATTCAAACACATTTATTTTCCTTTCATATCAACACATCATCTACAGCCCTTCTTCATCTCAAAGCAAGCCATATTTGCTAACCCCCATCCTGACAGTCCTCCCTTTAGACCTGCATCCCATGTCTGTTACCCCCAATGCCTGATTCTTCAGAGGTGGGAGGGAGAAACAAAAGGACGACGAAAATCCTGTCTCTTCTCCTATACACCCATAGGAGGGGAAGGCTTTCAACATGCTGGTTGTTATAAATGTCTATAGGCTTTCAGAATTTCTGCTTATATCACACAATCCCTGTCATCTGACTGGATCAGAGTTCAGAATGAAGGTTTAAGAACCCAAAGTTTGAGGACACCACTATTATGTAGTGCCAGCTAACTGTCTTAGGTTAACTACAGAAGTCTTTGAGGCCACTGCAACCCTAAGACAGGTCAATTTACAGAGATGCTTTTTCTTTTTTCCTTTTATGAGAAATGTCTTTTTGTACAATGGATTGAGTATTGATCTGTTGTTATATTATAGGCTCAACGTCCTTAAGGAAACTCACAGAGCCGAGTCCTGCTTATAAACCAGAGCAGTATTACCAGTTCCTATCTCAACCTGGCCTTTGGTTGAAACTGGTAATTCAGAAATGGAAGAGTAGTTACACAGAGGAAATCGAGATTTCACAAACTGTTTCAAAATTAGGATTAGAAAGATTCATAAAACCTTCAAGAGTTATTAAGGATCACAGATCTGAGGTTTCTCTGTAAATACTGAAAAGAGCATCTACTGACTAATGGAAGATACACTAAAAGGACAAAAAAAAAAATAAAATGAATGAACATGAGAGGTTCATCAAAAATACAACATAAGAGAATGAAAGTCTGCATATTCATTGTTGGCTTTATTATACACTATATTCAAAGTGTTGTAGGTGTCATCACATTAACATTCTATTTTAATTAGTTTGCATTGTATCAATGGTCTCTTTCCAATAGAAGCAGCTTTCCTGTGGTTTACTATTTGAAATAACCACAGGATAACAATGAATACATGGAACTATTCTTAACATCATGAAAATAAAAAAGCATAGCTCCAAATGTAACCTCAATAACAGAGAACTGTTATGTTAATTTTCATAAAATTCAGCTAAAGCTTTCTCCCTAGACCCACAGCAGCAAGCAGAACTGTCTTGTTGTATGGAGACACGTTAAAAAAAAAAACCAAACAAACAAAAAACCAACACCAACTCCTACGGTTCCTGCTGTATTTGTGGCTCCCTGGCCTCCTCAGAGAGGAAAGCAACAGCTATGTAAAAAGTTTCATACACGCTACTGCAGACTATAAGCTTCTTTGCAAGCAGGCAACTACACTGACTTGATTTCACATTTTCCTGATCCTAGAATTAAAACCACACATCTATTTTTATTCCATATTACAATATACTTACTCTGCCATTACACGTCTGACGTTATTGGCATATAACACTGGATTTTTTCTTTCTTCTTCTGAAGGAATATACACGGGTAGAAACTGCATACAGAGAACTGAATTATACCAAGAACATTTAACATGTTAAACAATCTCCATCATAGCACTATGGTGAAAAACGTACACAGTTTATTACTACTTACAAAATTACATTAATGAAAGAACTACCAAAAAAAAGAAAAAATTGAACTCTTAAAAGCTTAAGGATGCACCACACTTCTAGAAATTCACATAAGAGTGACTCTGCTCATTTCTTACCTCATGTAACCCAAATAGAGTTTTTATCTTCCTCTCATAAGTGGGACCAGGAATTTTTAAATCATTTAGAAGTATTAGCTTTCTCTTGCACAAACTTTTCTTTTACATCCTGTATTGTTCGGATCTTTCTGGATAACCAGGAAAAGCGCCTGCTATACAAACACTGTTCTATAGCCTAAATATTAAGAATTCAAATTCTCAGGGCATCAAGTATTACTGTTCCCCCTGCACATTTTGAAATCATATACGATTGCTTAGTGGACATATCAGAAATGTTTTTATTTTCTACTGTTTGAAAAATCTCTCCTTCGAATTGGACACTAGTTTTTAATACTCAATTGAAAGAAAAACTCTAAATAAATGCAGATGGCCACAGTCACAGAATAGTTGAAGTTGGAAGGGGAATATTAAACCAGAACTGCTGGAGACTGCAACAGAAGAGGCAATGTTCAGAATGTGACAGCCTATATTAAAAGACCTTCCGGCTTTTGGCTACGTTTTTAAGTGTTCATTGAAATATGATGCAAGACCCAAGATCGTGGCAAGCCTTGCCTCCAAAATCCTTCAAAACACGTCAGTTCTGCCAAGTAACTAACTTCTCAGAACAAACAAGAAGGGATCACTCCAATTCCCACTCCTGCTCAGTATGAGACAGAAAATCCCCTTGGTGGTGCAATGCAATGAGATAATTTACGTACTAAGTGAACAAACTGTTCATAATCCTGTGGAAAGCCTCTGAAGTAGAAACCAAAGTTGTAACGAGCTTAGCTGTATTTCACGTATTTACCTATGAGGACTATGATATGGGAATTATGATCCAGAAATTTCACACTGGTCTTTAGAAAAGAAAATAACTGGGGAATAAATACAAATTTTCTCATTTAAGCAAATACTTCTCAGTAACTATGGAGTTAGCTGTATTTTCAGAATCACATACTGGTATGATCAGCAGCACCCAAAATGCTGCCATTAGATGTTTGTTTAACTCTTTCTTAGAAGTATACAACGATGGACAAATCTTT